>NC_052035.1:8823547-9104569 GCF_015832195.1 Motacilla alba alba | reverse complement strand
ATTCCCCTACCCCCCAATAAATTGCGGAACAAACAGTCTCTAATTGCACTGAGCATCACACAGGTGCCACTGTGGGCTGGGGTTTGTGCTGGGATGCTGCAGGGCAGGGCTCACAGTTTGTTACTGCAAACCCTTCCTCTTCATCAGCCTGAGAAAAGCTGGGAAACCCTGGCTGATGTGTGAAGACCTTTCTTTGCCTGCTCTCCAGGAGGAGGAGGAAGCCTTCGAGGAAGCTGCAGTGTGAGTTCTCCAGGAAAGGGAGGGAGAAGGTTCCAAAAAAACAAATTTATAATAGACAGATTTGGCCCACGGGGCCAAAGAAGTCCAAGTGCATTTGCCCCCAGCCCCTGTGCAGTGCATTTCCAAGGAGTTTTCCAAAAAATGGTGTTTCCAGCAGGACTGAGCAGACCTTGAGCAGTGCAGTCAGGTCCAAAATCAAATGAACACCAAGAGCCATGAACCTCAGCCTCCCTGGGCTGCCAGTGCCCCAGGGCTCCTCTCAGATCAGCCCACCAGCTGCATGGTGAGAGAGCAGACACAAAAATCCCAATTTTCACAGCCACGGTGGCCTCTGCAACTCAGTTGACTCCTGCCTTTCCTTTAGTCACTTCTTCAGTTCTTTGCAATAATTGTATTTATGCTGGAGAAGAACCACCAGCCTGGGGGTGCCTCGTGGCTGAGGAGGTCTCAGAAACTCTTCTGGTCAGGATGACCCCAAGGTGTGTTAAAAAGTCTCTTTTCCCAGCCCAGCAGTTGAAGAAGGAGTCAGAACTCTTCAGCTGTGGTTTTCAAGGTTGTTTACTTTCTCTTATCTCTTACATTCCTTCTCTGGGCTGCTGAGGTCTGTCCAGCAGGTCAGGCTGAGGCACGCTGCCCACCCCCGGGCTGGTGTTGTCTTTTATACTAAAACTACGTGTGCTTTATTTACAATTATGTTCCAATACCCATCACCTATGTTAGACAGCCTGTCTCTACTCTAAACCAATCCAAAAGTGCCAGCATCACCCAGAACATGGAGGTTAGGAGAGAGAAAGAAGGATAGGGCATGCCCAAATTCCTCCATCTTGGGACCCCAAACCCCCGTTCTAAAACCCCAAAATTCTACTTTTCACCCTGTGACTACTACTGCTATGCCACTTAAACTTTTGTGACTTGTAATTCTTCATACAAAGTTGGTAATTTTGTTCCATGGGTCAAAATCAAAGTCAAAGGTGCCTTTGGCTGCATGCCAGGGCTTCAGAGCCCCCTGCCAGGGTTTCGGAGCCATCCTGGACAGTCAGAGGGACATCCTGGGTTCTGACAAGAAGGCTGTTGCTGTCAGGACAAGCATGAGGGACTTTGCAGACCCCAAACTCTGCAGGTCCCCCCAGCACCACAAGGACTTTGCTCCTGCACATCCTCCATCCTGAGCATCACCCCTCACCCTGGACCTCCAAATCCCAAAAGATTTGGGCTGCAATAAGGGCATGTTTGCTGCTGGTCAGTGAAACTAAAACAGAACAGCCTCTGCAAACATCACACCTCTCCACAGAGACCCCAGGCAAACCAAACAGAGCTCTGCCTTTTCATAAAAGCAGCCTTTGCGTGGTCAGGAGGTAATTACTGGCTCCACAGATGCCTCTGTCCCCCCGTTTGTGGGTTTTTTTATCTTGCCAAGGAGCCAGAACTTTCCTGTGAGCCCCATTCTGTGCTGTCTGCTCTGGAGGGCTCATCCATCCCTCACTTACCTTGTTTCATATATTGCTTTTATGCCTTTTCCTGAACAAAGCAGCCTTTTAATTCTGATTCCGGTGCTTCCAGTTCTCAGTAACAGCACAAAAAGGACATTACAGTCCCCTCAGGTTTATTTAAACATGTTCTTTTTATTAACCCTCATCATGACTGTCTGAGCTGAAATGCTAACATTTGGCAAAAAGAGCAGCAGAAATGGTTTGGGCAGCTCTCTTAGGCAGGGCAGTGGTAAGGTGCTTAATTAAGGCAAGAGTTGTTTCATGGCTGAAAATCTTCTCTTTGCTGACTTGTTTTGTTCTTCCAGGTCATTCTGCTTGCTCCAACAACCCCCTGTAATCCTGTGGACTGGCAAAGTCCCATCAGCACCCATTAAACAGTGTTTCACTTCTCCCCTCCTCTGTACCACTTCACGGAGTCATCAAAATTTTAAAAACTCCCTCCAAACAATTTTGATTTCTCTTTCTCCCAAAACTGTCACTCCTAGCCTGTGATTCCAGCTGATTTATAACATGCCACTGCAAAACAACACTGAATGATAGGGAAAGACCATGGGAAGCTTTGACACCATTAGTGTTTGGAGGAATTAATGGGAGTAGACTGTTAAATATGATTATTTTCCTCTGGCTTTCCTTAGGGTGCTGATCACTAGAGCACAAGTACCACGTGCATTAATTAATTGAAACAACACATTTACATGATTAGGGATTAACTCCTGTGCTTCTCCATTGACTAATTAGTGTATCTATAGATCTATTTAGAAAGAAAATACCTTGGGGAAGGCAGGAGCCTTCAGAGTTTATTTCATATAAACTGGCTGTCAAATTCAGGGATTAGAAAAATGTTCACTTCTCCCTTCCCTCCCCTGGCACCTCATACTTGCTTCTTTCATTTCTCTTGACTCTCAGGTGGCATCTGCCACAAGTTTTACCAAGAAAACACTACAGAGGTTTTCTTCCCTCATTTTGGTCCCAAGTTTGCTGTTGGTTGTCATCCTCGGGCTGCTCATGGGCTCCAACTGTCAACACACTCTGCTGGAAAAGAGTATTCAACACTGGGGATTTCAGCCTGATGGATTAATTAACTTTCCCTTCTCCTTCAGCTCTCTGGCTCAGGGACTTTCCCGTTTCACCCTCACATTTCATCACTGGATGACCAGTCCCCACTTAATTTTCTTTTTCCTTTTGTAGGACACAGGACAAGAGAAGAAGAGGTAAAGCTGCCCAACTCAGGAAGCAGCACAGGGCTTTGTAAGAGTCTGTAGCTACAGCCTCTAAAATGCTCCATCCCTGGCAGAAAACTGCACAGAATATTGACTTTTAACACCAACTAATCCTGATTGCACAATAACTTCCCACCACTGCTCAGAGAAGAGGCTTTGCTTTCCCTATTCTCCCAGAGAGGCTTTTAGGGACCTTCCTGATGGCTTAAAGGCAGCATTTCAAGGTACAAGAAGCAGTGAAAAAAACCCCAACACCCTTCTGTCCCTACAACCTCACTTGAATTAATTTAAGTGAATCTTGGCCGAAATCTTGACAAAATAACCCTTTTACCATCACGTCAACCCAGAAGCAGCTCTGCTCCTTTCCAGGGCTGCCTGGGTAGAGGCTGAGGAGGGGCAGGGAGAGGAGAGTGAATTTGTTAGCTACCTGTACCTGATCAGAGCTTATTTCTTTCCCCAGTAGTGGAGCTCCCTCTGCTCAGGGCAGGCTGAGGAAGAGGAGGCTGAGTTCCGTCCTCCTGCTGAGCTGTCCTGTGGCTGAACACAGCAAACTTTGGGAATAAATCTCCTCTCCTTTACACGTTTATGGGGCTTTTGGTTTGAAGTGGAGGGAAATCCTTGCTGGGGTTTTTCTGTGGCATAAATATACAATATATTCACATTATCCCTGCAGATCTTCATTCGCCATATCCTCATTAACACACTCACAAAAAAACCACTACATCTACATACTTTATTTATGCTGCATTGCCAGAAATCCTGTTTTAACATGCAGATGTTACCCCTTCGCTGCACGGATGCAGAAAGGACCAGGACTGGTTTTCTATATCCAATCCCAGGATCCCAGCCCAGGTGGTCTGGGGAGCAAAACCACCTCCCACTGCTGAAACGTGTCCTCAGTGGGAAATTCAAACAGAAATAGAAGCAGCAGCCCTGTCTTCGGTCAGGATGAGGTTGTTTGAAAAGCTTCTGGAGGGGCTTCCATGGGAATATTGTGGTGCTGCAGAGCTGGCACTGCAGCCAGTGCCCCTCCAGTTCCCCCCCAGCACCAGGGAAATGCCATTTCAGCACCAGCATCAACCAAGGTGTGACAGATCCCCCAAATCAACTGAGGATGCTGTCTGCCAGGACCTCATTCCACCTCTCCAAGCAGCAGGCAGGGCCAGCAGCAGGGCTGAGCCTCATTATCTCTCTGCTTGGCACCAGCCTTCGGGGCAGTGTGGTTCTGGGGTGTCAGTGCCCCTCGCAGCCCGGGAATGAGCTTTGCCCTGGAGGCTCAGCAGCAAACGTTGTATTTTAGTGACTCACACGGTTTCCCTCACTGAAGGCTCATGAACTCGGTTTGGAAACCCGGGAAAAGCACAGGACTCACTGCTGGGAGAAATGCTTTATTCTACCCAGAAAGAAATCCGACAATTATCGCGAACTGAAACCCCAAAGGAGCTATTTCATTCACTCCTGCTCAGTGCCCCCTGGTCATCATCTTTAGATGTCTGAGTGTACAGCAGGTACCAACAACACCAGGTTTACAACCCAATGCACAGACCAAAGCTCCCACACTGCAAATTGCCTTCAAGAGAAGCAGTATCTGCCTCCACAGCTCTAGAGCTGCTATAAAGCAAGATATTTCTCTTCCTTTTTTTTCTTTTTTTTTTTTTTTGTCATTTCTGTAATATCTTGGTTTCTTTAAATATCTGAAATAAAGAATTCCTGAAAAAATATAATGTGCCTACCTAATTATGTGTTGATTTTTAGGCTCAAATTCCAGTTTTCTGCTCTTCAGCACCAAATGTATTATTCTATTTTATTCACACTAACTCCCACAAAGACAACAGGAATTAAAACAAGCCAAATGGTTCTTTATCTTTTCTTAAACTCATTTTGAATTTTAATCTCTGCTAAATAAGCTTTGATGGATGAAATAATTGAAAACAATGCTTTGACTCAAAGAGACAAAGAAATCATGCAATTGAACATCAAAATTATAATTCTTTCCTCTTGATTTTGACAGGTTTTTGAGCGAGTAACACATTAGCTTACAATTAGGAGGTTCAAGAAGCTCACTCTTTTTTTTTTTTTTTTCCTGTACACAGAAAGGAAAAGGAGGATAAAAAAAGCCACTTGGCACTCCATTAGCAGCCGGTCCTTGACTTTGTTTTAATGAGCAGAGCTGCTGGCTCTGGTGACGCACGCTGCTAAAAGTCTGTCCCCGCAAGCCCAAAGCTGCTCGTGTGTTTACAGTGACACCACTAATGGAGCTGTTGGTCCTTGGGGTGTGTGGAGAGGGCTCCCGCACCGACTAACGGGCAATAAATATTTCCCTGCCGAAAAATCAGCTCTGACTCATGGGACTAAATTTAGGCGGGTGCTGCCTCTGGCTGGAGGGCAGAGGCAGTCAAACAAAGCGGCGTTCAAAGGTGATTCACGGCAAGAAACATGGCTTTGGGATTTATTCTGGTGAAGCTGGACATTGCTGGAAGGTGAGCAACTCTCGCGTTTCTGTGGCTGAGATGACTCCTGAGGTATTAGAAAGTCTTTTATTCTCCCAGCCCCGCGACCGAAGAAGAAGTCGAGCTTCGTCGGTTCTGCTTTTCAAGGCTGTTTATTTTTTTCTTATCTATTGCATTCTTTCTCTGGCCTGCTGAGATCTGTCCAGCGGGTTGGGTTGTGGCACAGAGTTTGCCCTTGGGATGGTGTTAACTTTTTATACTAAGAACTACGTGTACTCTGTTTACAATCATTTTCCAATACCTGTCACCTATGGTACACAATCTGTCTCTACTCTAAACCAATCCAAAAGTGCTACCATCACAGCAGAAGATGGAGGACAAGAAGAAGGAGAAGAAGGACAGGACGCACCCAGATTCCTCCATCTTGCCTCTTGAACCCCCATTCTAAACCCCAAAATTCTACTTTTTCACCCTGTGACAAATTAACTATCATTCTACCCAAACTCTGGTGGCTTGTAAATCTTCACACAAAGTTGGTAATTTTTTCCATGGACTAAAATCGAAGGCACAGGTGTTTTTGACTCTGTGCCAAGGTCTCTGAGCCTCTTGCCAGGGTCTCAAATCACCCAGGGCAGCCAGAGGAATGTCCTGGGTCCCGACAGGCAAGTGGCAACCGAAGTTGGAACTAAATTATCTTTGTGTCCATTCCTACACAAACACTTCCAGGATTGGATCAGTAAGGGAGAAGCTCTGCTGAGATGCAGCTGCCAAGGAGGTCCAGGCTGCTCTCTCAGCTCTGTGCTGCTCCTGTGAGGCTGGGAAAACACTGAGCTGGAAAGATGAAGATGGATGAGCAAGAGCAGCAAAACAGGAGGTGATGGGAGGAGGAGCTGTGAGCAGGCTGTGGTCCTCTGCAGCTGTCTCCTGATGCTGTTTCCTTCCCTGTGCCAGGAGTGCTGCAGGTTCTGAGCTGGTTACCCATCTGACCCATCTGCCCATTTTTGTTAGCAACAGGCTCTGTATAATTCACTAACTGCAGTCATTTGGGAGTTGTCTTCGAACTGAGCCTGTGGAGAAACACTTCTGTCAGGTTTCTTTGAGGCTTTTTTTTCTTTTTTGAAAACGAAAAGTGCAGCCACTTAAAGATTAAAAGAGACTCCATAATCCACAGTAAATGCTGGAGAGTCTCACAAAATTAGCCCACACATTTCTTAACCTAATCGAAAAGCACAGCTCCCACTTGACAGACTTTGAAATATTTCACAACATTTGCAATGTTCTCAGCTCCAGCTCTGAAGCTCTCCCCAAAGACTGGGTTTTCCCATCTCTGCATGGATTTATCATCACCTGCCAACATCTGTGCAGATCTTGAACTATTTGGGGAGTTTGGTGCTTTGAAGTGACAATGCATCAAAGCCACAATGAAATCAATGCCACCCCCACATCTCCCCCAGCCAAATATTGACATGCCAGGAGGTCCCACTTCCAGCCTGCTCTAGTAACACCCTCCTGCTCCACAGAGAAAGTTTATCTGCTCCTATTCCTTCCTGGGACTTGATGGGATTAAGGATACTGCAAGAGTTATAAAATGCCATCTGCCCTTCTTGCTGGGTGTGATGCCTCAGTGGGTTCTCCTGCCCGAGTTTGTCTGATACAGAAAATGTTCTCTCATATGAAACAAAGCTGGCACTGCTGGTAATTAAGTCTCCTGAACTAGGACAATGAGACTCCCTTGGGAATCATCATCTTCCTCACCTGCTTCCCAGACACCAGCAGGTTTTCAGCACTGCCAGATTTTGGAAGACAAAGCCTGAGCTGTGGTTTGCTCTCACCTTTCCTCCCACAGGGAAAGCCCAGCCTGGGCTTTGCTTGTTTTACCCACCAGCCCCAGCTCTCACCTCAGGGAACACCTCACCTCACCCCACTGCACCCACAGGGACACTAAATTCCCCTTCCCAGCACAGCCCTAAGACAGAACTTTTCCAGAACAGCCAAGGAGAGAGGCAGGGAATAGCCCAAAGGGAAGCATGTGCTTTTACGGGGCAGGTTTCCCAGCTGTTTGCACCTGGATGCATTCATGCACACACAGCAGCCAAGCAGCTGGAGAAAAGCACATCTCAGCCAGGCTGGCACATGGAAACAGCAAACAGCAATTTTCCCAAGTGGAGCAGCTCTGAGTAGCCAGCAAATAATGAAGAGCAAAATTGGAGGCTGGAGCTAAATAGCCTGGGCTGCGATAGTGGGAATAGGAAGCAGGTGGCTCTGAGCAGTGGCAGGGCTGCAATTTAAGGGATTTCAAAACAAAGATTCAAGTGCCTCACTTCTTTGGTCAGTTCATGTTATCCCTGTGCTTTTCAGCAAGGACTTTGTGGGGAGAGCATTGTATTTTATAGGAGCTTAGTTTGATTTACTGGGCACACAGGTGGAGCAGTGTTTGCTTCTGCAGCTGTAATTCATGATGACTTACAAAGAAAAATTATGTTTCTGTGCTGCTCCACAATGAAGGGTTTAGTGCTGTTTTCACTCTCATTTGTACAAAAAGTTTAAAGTGGTGCTGGGTTTGAACAGCTGAAAGTAGAAGCTGGTGTGAAGATCTAAGCACAGAGCCACACACTCCCCTTGGCTCTCCCCAGGCAGTGAAATGGGCTCCTATTAATTCTCAAATAAAGCAGCATCATTACAGTTCTTCCTATCTAGCAAGTACCATTTTACAAATGTACATAACATTTCCTGATGGATTTTTATGTCCCAATCTCTGCATTAATTGAACTGTCAGGGCCATCCTCCCCCCTCATATTTTAACCAGGCTTTTGGGCTTCCCTTGTGTGGCAAGATGAGTTGTGGACATGATGCTGAACCCCTTCCAGCCCCACAGCTCAGCTGCAGAACGAATCTGATAGAGGGGACAGCTCTCAGGATTCTGGGGTGGGTTTGGGGCCAGCTGGGGGTGAGCTGAGTCCACATCACAGCCTGAAAGTGCCTGTTCCTCTTGCACATGCATGGGATCATATCCAACAGCATCTTGGCCTGGGAATAAGCTTGGGCTGCACCACCCAGAAGCAAAGGTGAACTGGTGATGTCCTGGTTATGCCCCTCAGTGCCAATTTCCAGGTTTCACAAGGGAGATGTGCAGTAAAATCAGTCCCTGCTGTCCCTGCTCTGACCCCAGTTATCACCCTGCAAGACCAGGCAGTGTCAGTGCATCACCAGTGCCCCTTGCAGGGGATGCCAGCTCGTTTACTGAGTGCTAATTAGCAATGCAGGGGCTGTGCCAGCATTTATCTCCTTGGAAGGCTTGGACAAGCAGAGCTCAGCCTCTCGGGAGCTCAACAAAGGCAAAGCTCACCAGAGACCTGCTTGAGGGCAGCAGCTGGAGAGGGGCCTGAGGAGGGTGGGCTCTGAAAGGGATCCAGGGGGAGCACAGCTCATCCTTCCAGCAGGAGGGATGGAGCACGGCTGGGTTTTCCAGGGCCACCAGGAGCTCTCCTATGATGGACACCTTGGATGAAAGCCCGGCCCTGAGCCTGAGCACACAAACCCAGGGAAGTCACCAGCAATGGATGTTCCTAATTCACCCTCACCTCGAGAGTCTCCTCCTCTGACCAAAAAAGTCTGAAATGAAATAATGATCATCCAGATGATGTTTTTGCCACCCTTTTGCTGCAGCCTGACACCGGTGCAGTGGCACTGCTGGTCTGCAGAGAGCTCCACGCTGGGCACAGCCCAAGAGCAGCTGTTTGCCCTGGCAGAGGAAAGGGAGAGAAAAAATTAATGAGCTTCTTTTCAATCCAAACAATTGCTCTGACCAATTTTTACAAAGTATGGCTATAAATAACCAGTTTCCTTCCAAAAAGTCCATTCAAAATTATATTTTGCTCCCTAATGCCACAATTAGATGCGATAGTAGAGAAATCTTTTCTTCTTTACAAAAATAATTTTGTTTGAGACAATCCTGCCTTGCAAAATAGTTGAATGGTGATAGAAAAGGCATTTTCATTAACAAGTTCAGCTGTTCCACCCCACTATGCTGACAAGCTCTTATCAAATGGCATTCACAAGCATTCCCTGGTAGGAATTGTTTGTAGAATCCTCTCCCTGCGTTTTCAAAGTCCTTGCAGCTGGATTTTTATCCTGGTTTCTAAAGGAGAAGAGGTTTCTGCAACTGTGCTGGTTGATCTGGCTGTTTCTCATGTTCATGGCTGTTTCTCATGTTCATTCTCATGGTAATGCTTAAATATTACCAATGTCTCAAATCACTCAGTTATGAGGGGAAGGGTGGGTTGGAGGAAGGAAGGAATGGTCTGAAATTGAACTTTTGTGACAAGTATGGCCTGAGTAAAGTAAATGAAACAACCAAAATTGTGTTTTCTGGTGGCAGTGTGCTGCTGGCCAGTCAGACCATGCTGGTGGACCAGTCTGCATCCATGCAGTTGGAAAACATCCTTCCCTCTGCCCTGTCTCATCTGGACAGGATGGCCAAGGGGCAGGATACAGGATCAGGGATACTGAAATCAAAGAGAACAGATAAGAGAAAAAGGATACAAGCCCATGGGAGATGAAAACTCATTAGTCCTGCTGCTGCATGAGATGCTAGAGAACAAACCACAGAGAGCAGAGCTGGGTAATGGGAGCAGGATGCTGTAAAACATGAATCACAGCCTCCAAATGAGAGAGGGGAAGGCAGGACCACACTCTTCTAATATTCTTTCCTGACAGCAGCAGGAATGCTTAGGGGAAAGATTCAAGGAGCTCTTGTACTTGGAGCTCTGCAAAACACTACAGAGCTCTTCAGGGGCAATGTTAAACAAAATTGCAGTCGTAAAAAACCCCAGAATAAAAGTACAGGAGCTCTGATTGGAAGCAGGTCTGATTGCAGAGCATGTGAGTTGGGGAACAAGGAGGGAGGGGACAGGGGGGCCAGAGGTGCATTTCCCTCCCCCTGAACAGTTCTGGGCTCCTCCATCAGCAGCTCTGTTTAAGCAGTGCTGTGCCACAGGTGAAAACAGGTGGGTTTAAAAATGTGGGGCTGATACATAAAAAGCCATCAGCTTGCCCAACGGTGTGTCTTATAAAACAAAA
Source organism: Motacilla alba alba (assembly GCF_015832195.1). Lineage (NCBI taxonomy): Eukaryota > Metazoa > Chordata > Aves > Passeriformes > Motacillidae > Motacilla > Motacilla alba. Next base: position 9,094,090 of record NC_052035.1, on the reverse strand, counting down.
ATATTCCACTTGATCACTTCTCAAAAGACAAGCAAGGTTATCTGTACCCTGAACTCACCTCTGGAACTTCCCTAAGCCACACTAGGTGGGAGTCAGGCTTTGGCAAGGCTTCCCCAGAGCCAGTTGTGTGGGGAAAGTTGAGTCTCGAAGTCTATGAGATTTGTGCTAACAGGAATGGAAATGATAGATCAGATAAAGGTGGATGGAGGAGCACTTTTCTGTGACATCCTGATGCCCTCTCCCATCCCCATTTTCCATGACTGGGCCTGTTTTAATATGTGAGAGCAATAGGGGAATTTCAGGATAAAATCCTGGCCCTGTTAAGTTCAGGGGTGTTTTGTGATTAATCCAAATGGCTTCATTTTGGTGACATTTTGCCAAGCTGTGCTCAGATTTGTCAAGTGGGCTTCCATTTCAGGAGAACCCTTGATAGCCAACATCCCCAGGGAGAGCTGGGCTGGGTTAGGAAGCAAAGGGAAGTGGGCTCTGATCCCACTGATTGGTGTTTTCACCCAAGCAGTGCTCAGAGAGCCTGGAATCTGGTTATTCCTTCTTTCATCGCCTGCTTGGGTTTGCTCTTGTAGTCCTACAGGGTCCCTTTTGTCTCAAATTCCCTGCACTGCAGGAAACAAAGGGCAGAGCTGCTGTTCTCACTGTTCGGAGTCTTTCCTCCACTGCAGCCTCAGTGTCAGGATCAGATAAAAGACAAAGGCAGAAGAATTTATGGCAGCATTATCAGCTACCTTTGAAAATAAATCAAAGGACGGGGTTGTGGAAATTGCATGTTTGATGACATGGAATTTTGGGAAGGGAGTTTTTTCAAGCCCAGTTGTTTGAACCCTCCACGAAATCCCCTAATGCATTGCTGTGCTTCAGCAATTGGTGGTAATTTAATTCCACTCACTCTTTCCCTCTCCTGCTCTATCATCTCCTCAGATCCCTTTCTTCCCTCTCAGGCCACTGCTCTGTTTGCAGGGCTCATTGGGATGTAACCAAGGCTCTAAGGCTGAACAAACAAAGCCTAAAATAGGACAGTGATTTAACAAAACCAAACACCTAAAGGCCACGTCAAGGCCCTGCTGGCTTCAACACACTGTAAAGAGCTGGCTAATGACAGGCACAGAGCCCAGGAACTCACACTTTAGCTAGAAAGGCCCTGGTTTCCTCAAGAACTTTCTCAGCTCTAGGTATTGCTGGTGGCACTAAGTTCCTCAAGTTATTCATGTCCAAGGACAGCATCCAGAGCTCCACCTTCAACCCCCTGTTCTTAACAAAGACAAACAGGAGCCAGTGGGGCTCCAACGGAGAGTGAACAGCTCAAGTTTGCAGAACAATTCACATGGAGACAAGGATGAGCCATGGGCTCCCATGACTACTGAACAAAAGGCATTTACCCTGAGACCTGCCAGCTTCACCAGGCCAGCACTGAAATTCAAGATTAGTTTTATCATCTTCAGCTCTGAAGGGTCCTTTCAGGCTCACACTCAAGCAGCCCTGTCCTGACAGCCAGCCAGAGTCAGTTTTAGAGACTTTACAGGACATGTCCTCAGTCTGCAACATCGGCCTCTGCTCCTGTCCCTCCAAATGCATCCCTGCTTCTCAGGAAGAGGAGAGGAGAGCCCTAAGCCATGCTGTGGGTTGTATTCTGAAAGGAACCTCTGCAAGAAGCTGGGAGGCCTGGCTGCACATCAGCTGCACCGCAGCAGTGTTTGTTCAGGGGTATTTCCAGCGAGGATGCTCTGGAGATGCTCCTCCAAGCAGCACAGCACCCTCTCCCCTTCCGTGGTTTCCTCAGCTGGAATGCACAACAACAACATTTACCCTTTGCTTGCTCCAGAGAAATTTCATTTTCTGAATTCACCCTCCCTGTTTTGTTCATTAAATTGTCTTTTCTTATTTCCAGTGATGAGGCTGTTAGGATGGCACTCATGGATGTGTGCAGAGATTTGAAATGTACCCACTTCAAACCCTGCTCATGAGAGGAGTGGGTAGTTAGGCTCAGACACAGTATGAAAAATAATATGCCAGGCCCAAATGTCAAATATAATCATGGGTGATATTAACCTCCCCAGTGAAAGGAATACATCCCTTTATGAAACAACCTGGCTTTAATGTTCAAGACTGCTACAACAGATTAAAAGGCAGCCCCTGATAAGTTGCCTACACTAAAAGCATCATGGAAATTTATACCCCACTTAAGTGATTCACACTATTAATATATAGAGTTTTCTAAGCTGCATTTTTATCAAAGTTGAGCGATGAGAATAAGTGAGGGGTTTGTTTCATTTCTTTTCTGAATAAGAAAACAGATGCATTTATGTCCAGCGAAGAAAGAAGTAAAATTCCTTCTGAGAAATAGAAGTTGACACTTGAGCAAAATTCATTCTGTGCTGGGTTGATGGAAAGGGAAAGCATTGCTGTTGTGCTGCTCTTTGCCTAAAGAAACCCCTAAAGCTGGGTGACAGTATTTTAATATTCAGAGCTGAACTGAACCTGTGCTGGTGCTTACCCAGGCCAGGCTTCAAATCTGGTAGGTGGTGATGGAGGGGAGACACTTCAGAGCCCCACTTCTTCAAGTGTGGGCTGTAAAATCTGGGCAGCTGCAGGCTGTAAGGACTCCTTGCTTGAGATAAGAAAAAGATTGTGATCAAAACCCCAAACCAGGCACACACTCATCCTTCTCCACACAGACAAAAGGGCAAAGGAAAACAGATGTAACAAATTATTATTATCTTACTCTAGGTTTTGAAGCCACCTAATCCCAAGTGCTAATTTCTAATTTAATGGTAACCAAGATGATCTGTGGATGCTTACAAGAGAAGTTAAGTGGTTCACTGGGATGGAGATGCACCCACCCACACCTGCACACCATCACCCATAGCTTCCAAACCCTCTGAGATTTAGAAATATCAGACTTCCTTTCAATTACAGCCTCTCATAACCAATTTCAGTGGCAAGCCAGAGGCTGGCTCTAAGAGCTAAACCATCTTGTTTAATCTGCTTGCTGACGTTCCAGATTCAGTGCTGCCGGAGCCGCACCTTCGGTCTACAAAAACATCGCGCAGCTGCTCCTGTTCCCTTAGAGGCTCTCTAACATCCAGGGCTGTTATCCCTTCAGAAACGGTACAATGTGAGCCCAGAAATCCCTTGCCAGCGCCTCTGCAAGCTGGGAATGCAGCTGCCTCACAGCACCTGTCCAAATGGACACGGGCAGTGAGGATGTTGCACCTCGCCCACGGATTCGATGGCTCTCGTGTGTTGCTCACAGCGCTGTCCAACACCTGCGTCCCGGCCCTCTTGGGACAGGAGAGGCCAAAAGCATTTTCTCTGTGCCAAAATGAGAAGGAAAAAAAGCAGCACTCCACTGTCAGGTTTCTCACTGCTTTGACAGGGCACAGCTTGCCCAGATGGGTTTGAATCTGGCTGTGGAGCATCACTTTTGCAGCCACTCCAGTTTCCAGTCTCCCATGGGACCAGAAAAACTGGGGAAGTGAAAGAAGACGAAGGTTCTGGGAAGGAAATCCCAGTATCCATACTTACGTATGCACAAGCAGGTACTGCAGGTCCAACCATGGAACTTTGGAAGGGACATTAAAGATCAATGAGGGGATGCATGGAGGACTTGCTGGTTTTGTACTGAGGGGCAAGAGGGTTTCAGAAATCATCTCCTTTCATCCCCCTGCCCAGGCTCCATCCAGCAGCTCCCTGCTACATGTGATGGGGTTCATATCACTGCTTGCAAGGCTGTATTAGAGCCCTGGGGAGAGGGGCTTGCTCTGCCACAGACTCAGAAAAATATTTGTTACATCAGAGAGTCCTTCCCATTTCTCCTGACTGCATTAATGCCTCAGCTACCACCACTCCCAAAGAAATCTTGCTTACCCAAATCCCAGTGATCCCTCCCCTACTGAGACCCCAACACATTCACAGTGGCAATGAGGAGGTTGCAGGGATGGAGCCACAGAGCTGCCCCAGCCTCTCTTCACAGCTAATTCCACCCCAGGCAATAAGCTCATCAGTCTTATATTTTATAGATTTAACCAGGAGGAGAAAAATCTTCAGCCAGTTCCCAACAATTCCTCAGTCTGAATGGAAATTATTGCCTTTTGGAAGAGTGAGTTATGGAGGAGAGGGACAAAGCAGTGCTGTGCATCCCCAGCATGCCTGGTGAGGGACACACTCTTTAAAACTTGATTCCAAGACAAATAAAGGTCAAGCCATTAAGGGATTTGTAGCCACAACACTTCATTTGTCTTTATTCGTCTGCTTTGCAGAAAGCTCTTGATATACTCACAAAATAAGAGTCCCAGTGCACCAAAGTGATTTTGAGCAGCAATAGTCTGTGAAAAACCCTCATGAAGCATTATCACTCATTAACATCACAGGACAGAAAAGGCTGGGCTGGGGGAAAGAGCTGGAACCTCTTTGGTTCTTCTTTCCCTGAACTGGATGGCTAAACCAGAAGCACTCTGGGTGAATCCACAGATGAGCCACAAAAACAATCCTGTCTTTGTATTTAAGTAGATAAACATAAAGGTCTGGGAGAGGCTGCTCCGAGCTGAAGAAGATTTACTCGTCTAATCTCTCTGCCTGTAAATGCACCCAGCACGTTTCAGGCAGAATTTCACCATCTCAGTTTCTGCAGGAAAGGCTTTAAAGTGATCAAACAACACGAGAGCTCTCAGCACCCTCTCTCCTTCCTGTCTGCAGCAAAAATCATATTCGCATTTTTTCTATGGACTGTTGTTATCAAATTGAAATTCAGAGATGGAAAATTGGATCCTGCTGAGTTCTGATGACTTTTTTTTCTTGTATCCGAGTTTCTGATGGTCAAAGGTATTGAGAAAAACTCACACTGACTTCAGCAATGAAAACTGGACCCTGCATTGGCATCGTGGGAAAGGGACGGGAAGAGCTGCCAGTTCAGCAGCTTCCCAAAAACATTATCCCACTTTTCAGCCTGGAAAATGAAAAAAACAATTCCTGTGTACAGGTATGTTTCTGCCTGTCATTTTGGGATCCATCCACTTTTCCATGCTTTTATTTATAAAGACAGAACATGCTGAGCCTTAACATGTACTATATGGGAGCCACATGTGGCTTTTTGACTGTTCAATACCATTAATAACCAGACATTACAAATTCAAAATGAGCCGTATGGAGGTCTCCTCTTCTCTGTTTTTATTCTCTTTAAAAGTCTCTGGCATGTCTGCCCTGGGGACCACAAAACACAATAAAACATATTCTGTAGCTAATCCACACTAACTGTCATCATTAGGCATTTAACAGGCAATGTCAAGACAATGTCCATGCAGCTGGAACTGTCTCCACTTGCTGTCTTTCCTAATCAAGAATTAACTCATCTTCATTCTTACAAAAGAGCATGAGCTCTCTCCTTTCCCACTTTCCAGGCCATTTGTCACCAAAGATTAGTCCAGATTTATGACACAGTTTTGCCAGGGCAGGCAGGGTTAGTGGGTTATTTTTCCCAAAGAACAGTGCTGCTAGGTCCCAGCCCTGTCTCAGTTCTTTGGAAATGCCCACATTTCCCTGGTTTTATTGGTGGCTCTCAAGTGACCTGGTAAACACAGCCCTTCAGGCTGTGCAAGCACAAAAACGTGGGTCAGAGTCTGCAGCATTTATAGGAAAAAATGTAGGGAGGACAGTTCCAACTTTCAAATTATTCACCAGAAAGCAGGTCTGCTCCTGGCTTTCTCAGGAATTTCTTTTCCTCCCACAAATAAGCATTCCTAGCCCACTCCTCAGAGCATTGGCTAAACCAGCACCGGGTATTATATAAATAGGAATTATTGAATTAATGACTAGACTACAGTAAGGTGTAAAATTCCTCTACCAAGACAACCCATTGAAGTGACTGATTCCATTTTTCACCCTGAAGATCTCATGGGAAGGGTCATGGATACATTCATATTTGCTCCTTCCATTCAGAAACATCTCCACATGGGAAGGCAGCACTTCGGCAGAAAGCAAACCCAACTCTCTCCTGGTTCAGCTCTAGAGATTGGAAATACACTGATCAGAGAGCCAAAAGGCAGAGAGCAGTTTGCATCTCCCTTTTGGTCTGCACAAATTACAACAGATTTTTTTTTTTTTTTTTTTTTTTTTTTTTTTTTTTTTTTTTTTTTTTTTTTTTTTTTTTTTTTGTGGGTGGTTTGTATCTCTCACTTTTTAGTTTCCAGGAGAGGAAGGAGTCCTCTTGATCAGGAATGTGCTGGAGTCATTTGGGGAGTGGTGAAGAAGGGCAGGGTTCTCAGATCATGACAGTGTTTTACTCTTGATTCCAAACACCTTAAGGAACAACATTAAACCCCTGTCTTGGGTCCATCCCTTCTATGGCTGGAGGGATCTTTCAGTGGTTTTCCTCAACTTTCGGCAATTTATTCTGAGTTCAGGGTAAGTCAAACCTCACAGTTAGCATGGAGGAGAAATCTTAATATAAGTGAAGGTGTGAACGCTGATGGTGTTTCCTGCTTCCCTCCTCCCTCTGGGAAACTGAGGGCAAACTAACTCCGGACCTTAGGATGTCCAGAAGAGGGATTTGACCCTACTCCAGCACCATCCCAGTGAGCTTGTTGAACACAGAAAAGCAATGATGTTGCTCCTCAGAAGTCAGTGATTTTATCAGTCCTCTCACTTAAGAAATGATCGATTTTCTCATATTACCAGGATAAAATCTAGTCTGTAATATGTAGGTCATGAACTCATCTTTCTCCACCTTCCTTGTCTCCAGGCACAGTACAACCAGAATTAATGGCAATAATAATAAACTCCTTTGGAGTTTAACGATTATTCATTAGCAGGAGTACATCAGTTCTGCAGTCTCCTCTCTCCTCACATGCCTGACACTCTGGGCTGCTCTGCTTATATTTGAGAGGAACGATCAATGAGCACCGTGCAGGCCTGGCTTTCTGGGCTGTTAATCTCTCCATTGCTCAGTTAGGCACAGTCCCCTTGGCTTCAGCTGAATCTGTGTGCCAAAAGAAAAGCCCACACCATTAAACATACCCTTAAAGGTGAGCACGTCACCAGGCTGCATCTCCTGGGACAGCAGGAATGTGCTGGTGACAAGAGGACACCTGGAGCGTGTCCCTCACCACCTTCATCCTCCAACACGCAGATGAAGCTGAGAAGCCATGTCCCTGTCCTCAAACCTTCCTGGGACCCTGGGAGATCAGAGTGGGGCAAGAACAGGGCTGAGAAATCACCACACCTCTGCAGGGTCCTTCCTCCACCATCCAGCGACTTGGGCAAGAACCCAAGGGAGGGCTGGGACCTCAGGAGGCAGCAGGAAGAGCTCCAGCAACTTCAGCAGGACTGCTATTTCACTGGGAGGGACTTTAACAGCCGGTGGCGCTGTGACTCAAGTGCTTCATCCAGGCCTGAAGCTCATCCTCTGAGCAGAACATCTCACCTGATTCCAAAGCTCTCCTGGCATTTCTGCTGGGCTGCACACCAAGGCAGGGAGAGTGTCCTGCTGGTGGCAGGCTTCAAGACCTCTCTCTTCTCTCTTTTTGGCCTCTGAATATAATTCATCCAAGCTTTTATGAAGCAATTTACATCCAGATTTTATTAGAAGTGGAAGGCCCTTTTATTTCCTCAGTGTATTCAGCACACAGAGAACTGGTGCTCTGGTTAATTTTATTTCTTCACTTTCTGTGTTTTAATAATGATCTCCCCAGCTCCATTCAGCTCTGAAAAGGTGGGGGAGATGGAGAGATATGAGTTGGAATAATGTAATCACGTACTGCAGACAGAAAAATACTGGTTAAAGTGAAGTGTAATGAATATATGACTGAGGCAGAGACATAAAAGACTGCTTTCAGTACAAAATCTGATGTATTTTCTCACCTCTCTGGCATGGGAACACACGCTAAAAAAAAAAAAAAAAAAAAAAAAAAAAAAACCACAAAAAAACCCAACCAAAAACCCAAAACCAGATATGATCTAAAGAAGAAAGTAAAATGATATAAAAACTTACTTTTATAAAAATATTGTCCAGATATAGCTCTGGGACCACAGTCTATGTGGGTTGTTTTATTTTTACTGACTTTTTGAAACCAAACAAGACAAAGACTTACCAGAACAACAACAACAACAAAATCTTCCTGTGACACAGAGTATTTGTGTGTGGGTGACAGTAGGAAATGACACACAGCTCCAAGCTCACACAGGCCAAGGCTTGTCCTTCTGGTATTTCTTTCATCCCCCAGCTGAGATCTCCCTGTTCCTGCAGCTGCCTGATGGAGGATATCAAACCAAAGACACTTCCACCACCCACTGCACCACTCCTCCTGTGCAGAGGATTTTTCCAAGTGCATCCAGCCAGACTGGAACACCAGGCAGGCTCATTGATGGCTGTCTGGGGCTCACAGAAAGGCAGCCAGGCTTTGTAAGCCTAGATTAAAACCCAGGGAGAGATTCAGCTCCATTTTAACATCATTCCTTTATCTGATACTCACAGTCTGCATGTCATTTAGTGAATGTGTTTTGGTTTCTGGGGGATGCACACAGTGCAGGCATTGAGAGACTCAGCAATGAGTGTTTCCTACAGACCACGTAATGGGAAAATTAAAATCTGCCTGTACTGAGCATGGAAAACCCCTGGCAGGGTCAAGGAAATTAATTCTAAATAAATCGGGTTAAGCACCAAAGAATCTCCCTCTTGTTTCGCCTTGGGGTTTTTTTTCCCACAAAAAATTATGCTGCCAGCAGCACCTCTACAACTGGATTTTTAAATTTGTTTAAACACTGGCACAGGTTGTCCTGAGAAGCTGTTGATGAACCATCCCTGGAAACACTCACAGTCAGGTTGGATGGGGTTTTAAACAACCTGATGTCCCTGCTCATTGCAGGGGGTTGAAAATAGAGGACCTTTAGTGGTCCCTTCCAATTCGAACAATTCTATGATTTTTATGAAATTTCAGAAGCCTCACGTTGGCCCAGCTGAAAATGTAAAGGTGATACAAAGCAGGCTGGAGAGGTTCCCACCTTTCCCTGAAAACCTGTGTCTAGCTGCCAGAGAGCAACATGCAGCTTTCAGCTGGTTCCTAAGGAAACAACAGAGGTGTACCCAGGTGGTGGGGGGTGTGGCAGGGCCCCACTGCAGTTTTGGGGTGCTGGGGACCAAGGGCCCCTGTCAGAGAGCCCCACAGCCCATTGAGGTCCCTGCACACCCTGGTTGAATCAAACCTGAGGTCAGCCCTGCTGCTCCAGCTCCTCCTGGAGGGAGAGAGGTCTGGATGTTCCACTCCCGTCCTGCTTCTCCAAATGTTGACAGGCACCATTTCTCTTGCTTTTGAACCAAATGCAAAACCTCCTTGGAGACCTCCCCTGAGTTTTGACCCTCATTTTCGCTGTTCACACCCTCCTGCACCCCCTCACCCAGAAGCTGAGCAGGAGCACCATTTTTAACAAGATGCTGCAGATTCAGCAGAGTAATTAATCTCAACAGCAAGTGCTGTCCACCTTTCCCTGGTAATTCACTTAAATTGGGAAGTTAATTCCATTCAATGCAGCTGCCCTTCACCGCTTAGAGAGAGACACAGGCTTTGAACATCCCTGAGTGGAGCGGTTCTGGCACAATCCTTCCTCCTCCTCCTCTATCTGCCCTGACCCCTGCATCCCCTGGGGAATGCCACATGCCAGTGCTGTGTGATCCTCCCTCTCGAGGCTGATTAGCCAGAGCTGGAGAGTTCAGGGAGGTGAGAGCATCGGCATCCTGGCGCTGACGTTTGATCGCCAGCGGCTGCCCGTGCTCCCAATTAGCCTGCAAACTCTGCCTCCAGCTCACAAACACTTTCAAAAATGAAATTTGACAAAAAGCCGCCTGTGCTGCCATTCTTCAACACTCTCTGCTATATCAAAGCCTTTGAGAGTATCCGAGGACAACTTTTATAGCGAGAAGGGCCCATTTGAGTGCTGGCTCATTAGTGCTGTGGCTGTGCTGCCCACAGAGATGCAGAACATCCATCAGCCCACTTACCAGGAGCACTCCTGAACACCAGCAAGTGTGTTAGGCTGGAAGTCACCACTGATGGGGGCCACCAAATGGTTTTTCAAGCAGAAAGGTCACCCAGCTCATCTGCTTCTAGGGGAGCTGATTAGAGCCGCGCATTTCGGGAGCCGTGGCACCCCGCAGCAAGTCCATGCCCTGGCTCATTTTTTCTCCCTTTGCTCACAGTAATGATCTGCAGCTCCTCAGAGGGGCTCAGCAGGGGAGGACAGCAGCAGCACTTATTTTAATAAATAACACTCATGAGTTGGCTTTCCAGGCTGCAGCTTGGTGAGGGATGTGATGAACATCAGGAGGAAAGACTGAGAGAGACGCTGGCACAGGGTGCCCAGGGAAGCTGCTGGATGCCCCATCCCTGGAAGTGTCCAAGGCCAGGTTGGACAGGGTTTGGAGCAACCTGGGATAGTGGAAAGTGTCCCTACCCATGGCAGGGGGTGGAACAAGGTGAGCTTTAAGGTTCTGCAGGATAAGGCTGGTTGTGCCTCCTCAATCTTCTCTCTGATAAGTTTAACAGTAAAACATCACCTGGGGCATTTCCTTGAGCAGTGATTCCAGCCTAAGGTCCCATGTTTCTGGCAGGGCTGGTGTATTTCAAGGTGTGTTTCTGCACTGAGGAGGTTTTGGGGCAGTTCTGCTCAGTCTCAGTGGATTTTCCAGGACTGGATGCACTCTGGGCTCGAAGTGACCACAGCAGACCTGCTCCAGCTGCTGCTCAGGCCAAGATCCCTACAAAGGAGAAATCATCACCAATGTGTTTGCACAATAGTAAGGAAAAGCATTTGCACTGGGAAAACAGAAGGAATATCTTTAGTTGTTACTTCTGCAATTTAACATGACTGTTAGAAACATCTGATGAAAATAGTGCCAGAAACACTGGCAAGCCTATCTTCCTTCAAAACCAAAACACATCACAGCATTAACCCCACTTTCATGGATGAGCTCAAAAAAAAAAAAAGGCTGAAGGGGAAGGAAAATCCTGAGAAGAACACCTTTCTTTTTTTTTCCCTTTCTAAACAGCTCCTTGTTTGTCCAATACATTTATTTTGCATTATTATTTCTCATGTAACTGTGAAGAAATTAAATACTTGAAAACACAACAAAACATATAAATTAAACCAAATGTTTTGATTAATGCAAACCCACTGGCATTTCTCTTCCTGAATAATTTAAAAATTAAGCTGAGAAAACCAATTCCCTGCCTGAGAAGCCTCTATAAAAGGGAATGTTTGGTATTTTGCAGCACTTCTGTTAAGTGCTGGACTGGTGTCAGCATCTCATTCTTTTAATGCTTAGAACAATTTTAACCCACCCACACTCTAGTTCTGAATTATTTAGGAAAAGATGTGTCTTTCTAGACCTTCTCTGTAGTCCCTCAGCAAAGGGTCTGGTTGTACTTGGCATTTCTTATCTAGGATAAAAATACTGTATTTAAATAACAGTGACAGTGCCCACAACACGTATATCTTTGAAGCAAAGTTGGGCCATATTTTGTCCTCCATTCCTCACTTGTGTCATAAAATGTAAGGCATTTCTCCTGTATGGAAATAATCTGATCTTGAAAGGAAAATTAATGTAACTTCCATGGGTGACCCCTTCTCTTGTTCAGCAGGCTTTTGTTAGGGAAGACAACTCCTCCATATAGCTACATTAAAATAAACAGAAAAAAAATCAAGTTATCTTGTTCTGAATGTTTTAAGATGTCATTTTAATGAGTCTGCCTTTTTGTTAGTGCTGGAAATAAAACATTCACTGTGAGGGAAAAGTAATTATTGTCCCACAGGCAGAACGAGGCAACCAGAGGCAGAGAGAAGCTGCATTAGGTGACTCAGCCTGTCTGCAGCTGGATTCCCTACCCCAAAGCCAACATTTCTGCAGTGTGGAACAGGGCCACCTTCCTGACCCATTCTTGGACTCAAAAGAAGCCCCGAAGCCTTTGAGCACATCATCAGAGTCACAGAGGTGATTCCATGCACCCACAGTGAGGTTTGCACACAGACTGGATGGGAAGGAACTTGCAGAGTGCAAAAACCGAGCCAAGCTGGGCCCAATTCCTGCTTGGTTAATAAGGGCAGAGGTTTGGCAGTGTTTGAGCTGTGTTTAGCACATGGTTTACTTGGGTTGGCTCCTTGGGGGAAATCTACTGAGCGGCAGCTGCTCAGCTCATCTCTCCTGGGAAGGCTGCTCAGGGACACACACAGGAACGGCAGGAGGAGACACCAAATCCCCCTGCCTCAGAGACATTCTGTCTTAAACTTCTGCCTCAGGGCTTTCTGCACGTTCTGGATCTTCTCTGTGATCACAGTGTCACTGAGGTGATCTCCAAACTTCTGCTTCAGCAGCACCCTGATGATTTTGATGCAGCGTTCGTCCATCATGGGCTTCGCCTCCCGGAAGGTGTTGCCCCTGCGCCCCGTGATGGAGTGGCTCTGGATGTAGTCAGAGGTGAAGAGTTTGTAGAGCAGAGTCTTGCAGGCTGTGCTGATTTTCTGGTCAAACCTGATGGTCTCTTTCAGCTGCTCCTTGGTGTAGCCGTTGAAGAGCTCCACCACCTCACATGGCTGTCGGTGGGGCTCCTCCTGGAAGGACAGGGATTCCAGCCTCTGCACCTTCTTCTTCAGAGAGAGGACATCCTGTTGGAGGTCCAACACCATCCTTTCCAGCTGCTCCATCTTCTCCACCCTGAAAAATTAAAGTTGCTCGTGTAAAGGCAAGAAGACACCATGTCCTCACTGTGGATGTCGCTCCTCCACCCAAGCAGTGATTAGATGCCTTCTGCCAGCAGGGCAGGACAACTCCTCTAAACAGAGCATCAACCCTTCCAACTCTTCCTGGATGAGGAGTAAGGCAGGAGAGAAAAATGACATGGTGGACTTTTCAGTGCCCAGGAATGTTCAGTTTAACCTTCAACCCCCCCTTGGCATGCATACATGGAGACTGATGCCCAATTTTCTTCTCAGTTGTAAGGAAAGACATAAAGCCTGTCTTGCAAGTCCCAGGACACACATATTTGTGGTATTGCACAACAGACTTGTGGGAAATGACAATACAAGAACCATAACTTGAATTTTTTGGCACCCATTTCTTTGCAAGAAAACTGTCCCTAGCAGCACTTTATCACTGGATACTGGCCATCAAAGCAATGAGCAATAAAACAAGGAACACACAACCATGTTTTGACTGTTATAGGCAAGAGCTTTGACGTTTCTGCACTGTTTTAGAGCCTTCTCGCAACTCTAAATCCAAGCCCTACAATCACAAACACCTCAATTGTTAAGAGACTCAGCAACTTTGGAGTTTAAAATTGTCCCACTTTGTCACCCATCTGTGATCTCACTGCTCACTCTTGTAGTGAGGAAGAGAACACAGTTAGGAGCAAGTGCTTTATTTTGCTAATTACCTTTCCACCTCACCAGGACTGAAATTTTTGTGAACCCTCTCGAAGCCATCCATCTCTTGCAAAGCATCAATCTTTCGCTCCTCACGGCTGGAAGAAACAAGCAAGTTAAACAGCACTGCCACAAACAGCTTTGTGCTCGTCTCCAAATTCATTCCTGAGGAGGATTATCTGGAATTCAAAGCAAAGTCAATTCTGGTTTCATTTGCAACAAGAATAAAATAGACTGAGAGGGAACATGAGGGGTTCTTCACGTGAACAAACTCCTGTGCATCCCCCTGGCACACAGATATGGGGGACCTCCCACTGACCCACCATGGAATCAGGACTTCAGAGCACAGGCTCATTTCTCTGCTGTATGTGCCCACACAAAGTCCTATTATCTCCTGTGCTTTGGGTTTAGCCTCCATGAGCATCTACTCAAAGCAAGCACTGGCAGAGAATGGAGACAGAGTGGACGGAAATCAATATGTGTGGTGTGAAACATTCAGGCTCCTTACTGTGCTTTCAGGTGTTACCTGTTCAGACAGATCTGCTGCTGGCACGGGGACAAGATGCCATCTGACTTCCTCTTCATTGGAAGGGCAACATAATCTGCAGCAGGGGTGGGAGACAAGCTGAAGAATCAGCTGTTGAAAAGGTCCTGAATCCCTCTGTCTCCAGAACAGGTTATCTAAGCACCCCTGCTAGATTGCATGGCAACACATCATTCCATTTGCATAACAGTGATCCAGACAGGCTCTGCAGGGCTGATCAATGGGGATTTGTTATTGGAAAAAGGTGGCATCTCAAGGGCTTCTGCTCCCAGTGCAAATGATATGGTGGGGGCAAGGCAGGCAGAGCCAACTTGTCTCTGGATGCTGCTGTTAGTCAGCAGGTAAATAAGACACTAGCATATTTTCATAAGTGCATTTAATGGGTGTAGAAGTAGGTGGAAAAATAGGGAAATAGGCAAATCTAGAAGGTTTGACTAATGGAGACACAGGGCTTTTGGGAATTTCAGTTATTCAGACAGGCATTCATTCAGATTGTCTTTTGGCTTGGGGGGAGAGAACTGCTAGCCCAGAGACAGAGCAGAGACCATGCACTGCATCTCCCTTTAGACAGTCCTCTTGGAACAGATCCCCAGGTGGAAAGGACCAGGAAATGCCATCTCTAACCTCTGCAGCCCTGAGACAAAGCCCATACAGCCCCAGAGCAAAGCAGAAGCTCTGCAAGTCCCCATCCCACCCTGTCACTCAGGACCAGGCAGCAGAGCCAGAACCCAAGATTACCTCTGGCAGCTGGACCAGCCCTGTCCTCTTCACTCTGGGAAGTCCCTGGCCCTGGCATGGCCATGGTGATGAAGGAGGATGGAGGTGTGAAGGCACTGGCTGGGTGGGGGGGAGCTGCCAGCGAGCGGGGGCTCCCTGCCACACTTCCCAGGACACGCCTGTCCTTGAGGATGGAGGAGCTGCTGGCATCATGGGGCAGGCTGGCCTCAGCCACCCTCAGCAGTGGCTTTGCAGGATAGGTCCTGTCACTGGGATATTTCTTGGATGCATTCCCTGGGGTCCATTTTGGAAAGGTTTTCCTGGATTTTTTTGGTGGGGATGGCATCATGCTGTGGACAGCTGGTTCTTCTTCTGAAAGGAAGGGAGATACTCAGGACATGCACTGGGGCAGCAATGTGTGTATCTTCCACTCCCACTCAGTGCTTTGTACGCTTTGTGCAGTGATGTGAAATTTATGATGGGACTACAACATGCTCAGCTTCCTCCCACCCGAAAAGCCCCATGGAAGTAGAAAGGTACAATGTTCAAATGCCCTTACTCACTTAACTTCTCCAGGAGCTGTCGATCTTCCAGCAGCTTCTTCTCCAAAATACCTTTATGCTCTATAGGATGAGAAGATCTTTCAGCACTGAACTCCTTCTTGGAAGGTTGCTCCTTAGCAGCCCCAAATTACAAACCCAGGCCAGCAGGATGTCACTTACCACTGATGCCTTCCACCACACCCCAGTAGAGCCCACTGAATCCAGGGCAGCGTGCCAGGACCTGCTCTCCCACGGTGTAGAGGTGGAAGGGCTTGCGGGGCTCCTTGATGTTCTCCATGCTGATGACCCGGCTGCCATCAGGCCAGCTGATGAGCACGTACAGCTTGGATGACATCAGGGCTGCCCACCTGGAGCAGAGGGACAGGATGGGAATGTCACCACAGCGGTCTGGGCTCTCCTGTGGGTGGGAGTGTTCACAAGCTGTGCTCTACATGGGACAGCACAACCTGCAATTATAAAATATTTGGTGCTGCATTTTCTCTACCAGTTATTTCTCTGTTCCCATTCCCACCCTTCTGAGCTGTCCTCATCCTAAAGCCCTTTGCTGGGAGGCTGTCTTGTGTCTGGCTGAGCACAGCACCACATGCCTTCAGTGCATCCAAGTGTCCTCTGCAGTGACAGCCGTGCCAGGTCTCAGCTGGGATCAGGCAGCCCTCACAGCTGACACTTTGAGCAGATGCTGAACAAGGCACTGAGCAGACAGAGTCTGGTTCCTCTGCCCCTGTGGACCATCACAGCTCAAAGGACTTCAGTGAATCTACAGCAGTTTGCTCCAGTGCAGGGCTGTGTCTGTGTGATATCAAGGCAGTGCAGAGAAGAGACTCAAAAAGACCCAGGGGTATTCCAGGAAATGATCATTCCTTTGCCTGCACAATTATTTCCCCCAGTGAACATCAAAATGCTTTGATAAGGAGAACAGAAAATTCCCTTCATTTCACCCATGGGGAAACTGAGGCACACACCAGTGATAGACATGTCTAAGGCAGTCAAGCAACAAAGCTGCAAGGAGCTGGATCCTAAGTCCTAGCCCACTCCTCTGTCCACTGAGCTTTCTCTTTCTGCCCCTGGAACTTCAGACTTCAATCGCTGGAGAAACTGGAGAGCCAGGCTGGTGGGGATTTCCAAAACCTCCCATGCCAGAGGAGCAGCTGAGGAGCCGAGGGCTGCTGAGCTCAGGAGCAGTTTCTTTCCAGCTCCTAAGGGCCCTGGCAGCATCACCCCAGTCCTGCCTGCTCTGCTTGGCAGCAGGATTTGGCAGAAGGGTTCTGGGGACAGGGCTGAGCCCATGTGCTGGGCACCAGGTGGAGAACGGCCACAGTGTCCAAAGAAGATGGGAGGGAGCTGGGGCAGGCAGAGGAGAGTTGGAGCTGGCAGAAAAGGCAACTAGGACCCAGTTTATTCCAGTTTCTTGTTTTGTCTCCACACCCCCATTAAAATCCTGCCTGGAATTGATTCCTCCCACTTGGAAGGTCCAAGTTCACCCTGGAGAACTTTCTCCATCCCTATCTCAGCCATCATCAGCTGCAGCACAGCTCCCTGCAGGAACCATAACTCACCCCAAACCTGCCAGTCTGCCCTGCTGGCACAGTCTCACACCTGCTTTTCTCCAACCCTTTTCTCCTGACTGATACACACCCTGGCATTGATTTTTTTTATCAGGAAGCACCATATACAAATGATCTGTGTGCCTGTCTCCCGACATCCCCTTCCCTGAAGCAGGCAGCTGCCCTCAGCCCTCTCCCAAACACAGGGAAGGCTACAGATCAGAAACTGGGATAAATGCATAGCTGAGCCCTCTCCCTCCCAGAAACAGAGCTCCACATTCCAGACAGCAAACAACCCCAGCCCAAACAGCCCTCTGGAGAGGTTTTCCTTTAACATTTAAAGAAAACACACTCATCTTCCTTCCCCAAACCAGTTGTTCATTTACCCTTATGAATGCAACAAAACTACACAAAATCACAAACAGAGAGAGAGAAAAAAAAAAAGAGAGATCACAATCCTGATAGCAACAGAGCTGCTCCTTGCCTGGTTAGCACTGCTCCAGGTGTTGAATCGTGCAAGATGTCTCCTGTCTCTCCAGGTCTCTGCTGCCTGTTCCAGGAGAGGAGGTGGCCGGACACTTCCTTGCCTTGGGCTTGTCCCTTCACCACAGGTCCTTGTCAGGTCTCCTTTGTCTGGCTTGGAAAGCTCCTACCTGCTGTCCCCACTGCAAAGAAAAAAGAAAGAGCTTTTGCTTTCTTTTTTCCTGGTTGTTTTGTTTCAGCATTATTATTCCTGTTCTTTTCCCATATACATATATTATTTTTTCCTTAGCTTGTTTCAGGTCTGTTTCTTACAGGGAGAGAGAGCAGAAGAGAAGAGAAAAAGCCTTGGGTTTTTTGGAGCATGAATAAACCTTGCATTTCCATGAGTTATTCATGAATAATTCATGAAAATGCATGATTAATTCAGGTTCATGAATTATTCAGGAATAATTCTCGAACATTCCTGGTTAATTCATGCTCACACAGCGAGTGAGTCAGGCTCTAGGGCTTGGAGAATTCCTTTCTCCCTGAGACAGGAGAAGAGAGGCTTAGAGAAGCTGCATTGTGCACTTGCTGTTTACTGCCTCTGAGAAGAGAACATATTTTGGGCCCTTTTTGAAACAAGGACTTGAAGAGAATTGAAATGCCTGCAGCCTCCTGCCCACAGAGGAATAACACAGCACCAAAAGGAAAAAAAAAAAAAAGAGAGAGAGAGAGAGAAAAATTGGACTTGCTCACAGAGGAAAGCCTGGCAGCTAGTTTTATCCCCTTTCAAAGCATCTTACTACCCCCACCTCCCTGGTTAAGATACATCTCACTGCTTCAGTTTTTACCTGCTGTGCAAAAAAAGGATCATCTACATGGGTTTCTGCTTGAGGAGTCAAAAGGAATTCCCATTCCCGTGCCCATCCGTCCCTCAGTGTGTGTGTGTGTGTGTGTGTGTGTGCGCACAGTGTCTTCTCCCAAGTAACAACCAACAGGGCAAGAGGAAACGGCCCCAAGTTGCACCAGTGGAGGCTTAGAGTCGATTTTAGGAAAATTTCCTCACCAAAAGGGTTGTCCAGCCCTGGCACAGGCTGCCCAGGGCACTGGAGTCACCATCTCTGGAGGGATTTAAAAGAAGTGTGGATGTGGCAGCTGGGGACATGGTTTAGTGGTGGGCTTGGCAGTGCTGGAGGAATGGTTGGACTCCATGAACTTTGAGAGCTTTTCCAAGCTAAACAATTCTTGAAAAGCTCCTTGACTCAGTGTCCCAGCCAGGGTGAGCACTGGTCATGGCACTGGCTCAGCACATCCAGCCTGGTGCTCACACCTGGCCATGCACAGCTCTGTTTCTCCCAAAAATATCACTGCTGCAGTGCCTGGGATTCCCCAGTACTGGGCTTTTTATCCCTACTACATGGAGGATCACATGGCATGGCAAAGGATGGATCCCATGGAGCCAGCCTGCCATGATCCAGGCTGGACATCAGCAGGGGAAGGTGCAGTGCATTGTCTGCATCACCCAACCACTGGATGAGATGGAAAAACAGGCAGGGAGTGACTCCAAACAGCACTGTCTGGTTTATCTTAGCCAAAAGCAGCACTGGAGGTTGTTGGGAGAAAGGAAGAATTCAATGTTCAGTGGCATATTGGAAAAGAACCTTGATCAGATTCACAGAGTAAGAAAAATTCTGCATCCCTGATTTGCAATATTTACAGCTAAAAAATACACCTGTCAGCCCAGGTAAAAGCAGATCTTCAATGGAGAGCTGGTTGGGATTAGGTAACAAGCAGATATGAATAGGAAAGCAGCAGTGTGTGACTCCTGTGTTCTGAGTTCTGAATGATGTTGCTCAAGACTGAGAGCTGCATAGTAATAAGAAAAGGAAAAGCAATGATGAGAAAAATAATAGAGATACACAACAACGGAGAGGAGATTGGATTCTGGTTTGAGGCAGGACTTGGTTCCAAAAAAATCTGCCTGGGAAGAGGGCTGGCTTAAACTAGCATTGTTTACTTTTCCTTTGAAGAACAACAATATCCAAAACATAACAGATGAATATTCCTGGGGTAGAGGTTGGTAATTCAACTGCAAACCACAGGAGAGGAAGGATTGCAGGAACCACAAGAGGAAGACAAATTGTAGTCTCATCAAACAACAGAAAAGTCAAGTGCCTGTGTATAAATATACAGCATTTGTGTTGAATTATTCCAGGAAAATGCAAGTCTGAAGTGAATCCCAGGTGTTTGACTTCATGAAAATTAGCAAGCCCTGATTAGATTTCCCTCCCAGTGGGTGAATATGAAATCCCTGGGCCGATGCCTCAGTTCTGGGTGACTGTATTCAGGAACCTCTCCCCTGCATCTCCCATTTTTCTGAAAACAAGTCCCACACAGTGGCCCCAGAGCCACCACATGTCACCCTCTGAGCTGCACTGCTGAGATTTAGATTTCAGCCACGACTGAAGAATAACAAAGGCTCCTTTGTGATTCTACCCAGAGATACAGCTGGGAACAGCTTCAGCAGCTGTTTGAGCACCTGCCCAGGTCTTTATCAGAACAATCTTAATTGATGTTGGAAGGGATTGAAAGTGCAAACACAGGTGGTTTTCATCCCCTTCTTCACTTAACCTCAACAACATAGCTCTTCTTTTGGCTGGGTTCAGCGGCCCAGTCATAGAATTCTAGAATGGTTTGGGTTAGTAAGGAACTTAATCTCATTCCATCCCCCCTGCCCTCCACTATCCCAAGTTGCTCCAAGCCCTGTCCAACTGGCCTGGAACACCTCCAGGGATGGGGCAGCCACAGCTTCTCTGGGCAGCCTGTACCAGGGCCTCACTGCCCTCACAGAAAAGAATTTCTTCCCAATATCCATCTAAACCTGTCCTTTGTCAGGCTGAACCCATTCCCCCTTGCTCTGTCACTCCAGCCCCTTGTCCAAAGTCCTTCTCCAGGTCTCCTCAAGCACCTTCAGGCATTGGAAAGAGTTCAAAGGTCTCCATGGAACTTTCTCCAAGCCAAACAGTCCCAGCTCTCTCAGCCTGTCTCCAGAGCAGAGCTGCTCCAGCCCTTTGAGCATCTTCATGGCCTCCTCTGGACTGGCTCCAGCAGCTCCACATCCTTCACCAATTCCAGCAAGCAGCCAGAGTTCAATAATTGAGAGACAAGAGCTACATGGTTCATTAATTTTTATCAACACGATGGCATGGCACAGGAACCCTCAAGCCCTGTGGTTCTCTGAGATCAGCTCTGCATCCCTCCCATGCTGCCAGGAGAAGGGGAGGGTATCAGCAGGAGGGATCAGCACTGCCAGGGCAAAGGGTGGACAGAGACCTGCCTCGTGTAGGGTGGCAGGGTAGCTGATGGAGTCATCAGGATGGATCTGGGGGACGGTTTTGCATTCCACGAGGACAAACGCTGGAGTGTAAGGCACTGTGTGTTCCCCAGAGCGACCACCCGGGGGCATTTTGCATTTGTAATGAAACAAGTACAAGACCCACCTCTGCCTGCGTTCCCGGGAACAGTGAAATACGATCCAGGCGAATGACGCTGGAGTTAACTGCATTTTAATTAAAGATTGTCTCTTTTCTAACAAGCCAGAAAGAAGCTCAGTTACACAGACATGGGGAGCAAAGCCACCACGACGGTCAGCAGCCAGTTAGACCCTTCAAGTCCTACCTACCACAGTTTGTTAAATTCTTTCTGGGTCAGAGCTCTTCCCTGTTATTCCTCATGTGAAAGAGACCAGAAAACAATGAGAAAATCAGAGCCTAAATGCACTGGGCTCAGCTTTGCAATGGGCTCTGCACAGAGTCCACTGGCTGTAAGGGCTTCCCATTTACCTAATGCAAATTCTTATTCCTTCTCTATAATTGCCCTGAATTAATTAAGATATTTTTAGAGCACAAGGTATTTTATTTCTCTTCAGAGAAGGGTTTCCCCTTTGTAATCCCATCCCAAATCCCCTTTCTTTTAACCTTAGCAGCTTCCCACTATTTTGCAAATCCTTTTTTTTCAAGCTT
This sequence comes from Motacilla alba alba, assembly GCF_015832195.1. NCBI lineage: Eukaryota > Metazoa > Chordata > Aves > Passeriformes > Motacillidae > Motacilla > Motacilla alba. The sequence continues at coordinate 9,072,816 of NC_052035.1, read as the reverse complement.
TCTGTATTTATTAAACCTCTGTGCTCTGCAATACCTGATTCCTTATCTACTTGGCTGGCTGATTTCTAGGGGTTCCTTTGTGAGCTTGGCAGTGAGATAGCAGCAGCACAGTTAGCAAAAAAAAAAAAAAAAAGGGGGGGGGGGAGATCACCCAAAAATAAAAAAAAAAAGAAAAAAAAAAAGGAAGGAACCATAATTAAGGGAGGGCAGCAAGACATAATGGCTTTCAAATATGCCCAAACCTTTTTCTGATTCTCTCAAGTATTTAGCATTAGCCACTTTTTAGTATTCAAGGGAACCTGAAGGGGACTAGCAGGATTAGCCAAACTACGGAGGTACCAGAAATCAAATAATAGATCATTTCCATGAGACTGAAAAGAAGGAAAGTATTTTACATTGCAATTACAGCTGAAGGTACCTGGGAAATATCAACCCACTTAAGTATCTGAGCAGCTCCTGAGAAAGTGGCAGGACTGACCATACTTTTTCAATAAAGCACAGGCTTTAGTGCCACAAAATCAGGGCCAAAAAGCAGAAAAAACCCTCAATTTTTTACTTAGTAACAAGCCCCACTGAAAGGGATCCCAGCACATCATCTCACTGAGGGAGGAAATAATACAGCAACAAAGGGCTGATGTGGAAAATTCATATCATCACATCCTGGGGGCTCACCACCCTTTTCCACACCATTCCTGAATGGAAAGGTGCTGGAGGGATATGAGGTCCGAGCTTGGGAGCAGCAAAGCCGAGTGTTGGGCTGGCAGGGTGCCAGCAGCTGCTCCTGCTCCGAGTCACTGCCCCGTTACCTTGGCAAACACAGCCACAAGTACCTGAGAGCAGCTCCAGCACCCAGAGAACGTCTTGTTTCCTGTTACTCCAGCAGCACAACCCTGATTACACATTCTCCCCCTGCTGCTAATTAATTAAATAAAATCAGGAGCACGTTAGCAGTTGCAGAAGGGACTCACCAGTTGGCACACACTGCCTCCAGCCCCCTCCACATCATCCCTGTGGAACAGAGCTCTTTTTCCTCAGCATTTCAGGGCTGGTGCTCCCCCTTTCCCAATGTTTGCCCTGTTTCTGGCAGAAGGCACCAAAAAGAAGTTATTTGCATTAGGAGGGAATGTGTTTTGGGCTGATTTTGTACAAGAAGCCAGGTGGGACCTCCTCCCTCTCCCTGCTGCCTTGGGCTGCCACACTGTGGGTGGGAGTTTGTGCAGCAGCACCTGATCCTCTGCCAGAAAGCATTAAACCCTCTGATTTCATCTCACAGCACTAATTACTTCTCACAGGGCCTTCGATGCTGCTGAGTAACTCATTAAATTCCCTCTAACCTGTCACAGCTTTGGCTGGGGGCACAGGGCCCGTGCAGGCCCGGGTGGCTCCTGCAAAGCCACGCCGGTGCCACCAGGCAGGCAGCGTGTGGCAGGCTGCTCCCACCCAGGACACCATCCACAGGGGTGCAGAGAGAATGGAAAGCTCTGTCAAACATGCTGCAAAATCAGGCAGAGAAATTGCCCTTGACCAGCTGTCTCTCCAGGCCCTGCTTCCAGGGCCGGCTCCAGCAAATGGGCTCTTGTGTGAATAGATCTGTCAAAGCCCATGGGAGCAATTCCCATCCCAGCCCTGCCTACTCGAAGTGGCTTCATTTTGGTACCTGACTACTTCAAAGGTGAAAGCATATTCTCTCTAATTTGCTAAATTGACAAATTTACTCCTCTCAGGAGACAATCTCAATTAAATCTTCTACCTCTTTAGCTTTGTACACTCAGCCCATAACATGGAAAGATTTTACCTTAATTTCCTCTCCAGGAAAGAAGTAATTGATCTTTTATTTGTGGCACTTTAAATTGGCATGTTGACTACAAAAATCCACTGCTCATCACATCAAAGGTTGATCCAATAGTGCCAATTACTCCAGTAATGGAGATCTTTAGAGGGATGGGTGGAAGGGAGAGGATCAAAATAAATGGGTCTTCTCAGAGAAAGAAGCAGAATCTGGGAAGAGGGTACAGCTTTAAATTAGGATATCTGCTGTGCATGGCAAGAATAACACAACCCATTCCTCATCCTGTCTCTGGATGTGATTCAACCCACTCGTCCCCAGCTCTGGAGGTGTTGTGCAGAATCTGGTCCTCACTCCCCTGGCAAATGACAGAGCTGAGCTGATCTCAGCCTGGAATCCCTGTGGATTGACAGCAAGGACTTCTACAAGATGTAATTCATGTGTTTGTAACAAGCACAGCATCCACTGGCAGGGAATGATTAGCTCTTCATCCTGCCCACTCTCCAGGTATTTCTCTAGGAAAATCCACTCTCTAGAGCAGACAAAGCAGTAGGGATGGAAGGTTCTGTGTGCCCCAAAAAGCCGTCAGCCTGTTCATCCCACAGCTCTGCTACTCACAGCCACCAGTTCTGCACAGAGCAAGCAGCAAACTGGTCACTACCAGCACTGCCTGTGGTCTGAACTGGGAACTGTGGATCACCATCAAGCTTCAAGTGTTTTCCAGTGGGAAGTATTTTACCCAGATCCCTACAGATTCTGGTTCTGGGTCAGTCCCACAGCAGGTCTGGGGAGTGTTGAGGTCAACAGGGTCTCCTCAGGCTGCAGCTGGAGCTTGGGGCCTCCTTCCAAACTACAGCACAGTAAAAAATATGCACTAAGGCCACAAAGAAAAATCCTCTGCTGAGCCTTCTTTGGTGTCTCTCAACTCCTAATTCTGACTGTAAAATGCTGTTTGGGAAGATCAGACTGATCAAAATCAGGACATTTTTGCGGATTTTTGTAATAATGCTTTTTGAAGGCCTAAGATGGAGGGATTTTCACTGAAGTCATTATTTCTCTTCCAGGTTTTTCAGCATACTGTTGTTTTGACTTTCCACTCTTATCTCCTGGCAACTTTTACCTGCCCAGAGGCAATTGTTTTGCTGACAGCTGCCATGCCCATGTGCCATTTGCTGAGCATCACCTGCATGGGGCCTCAGGTGCTCATAAAGGAAAACTCACATCTTCATATTCCTTGCAGAACCGAGGAAGATCTTGCTTGCTCGGGGGGCAGTGGAAGAGTTTTCTATTCAAACCCACTCTTTGTGGCATCACTGATGTATTTTTGACTCAGAGAAATCTGTTTATTTTCTGCTCTTAAATAAGGAGTGAGCAGCTCCATGAGCAACACCACAGCAGAGGAAACAAACAGGCTGATACTCAAAACACCATCTCTGAAGGGATTGTGCTCTGCTTTTCAGATGAGATTAAGAGCTCAATTACAGCAGAGAAAGAGGCTTTCATTAAATCACACATAGAACATAATAAGGACAAATTACAAAGCTCTTCAGAAGCAAATCTGTGTCAGACTGCTGGGTAAGGAGGCCCTTTAGGGGAGGCCTTCAGAGGTTTCTCCTGCCCTTCTGAAGAAATGAGTCCTACACACCTCATCTCACCACGTTTTTGAGGAAAGCTCACAACCAGAATCCTATGAGGCATCCAATTCTCTGAATGCCTCTCTGCCAGTGGCTGAGATGAGCAGTACAAGCAACTACCCCCCCATGTTTGTAAAGAGTGAGGTGAGGCCTCAGGCCAGTGCTGATGTGCACAGTTCAGAAGTGCAATAGTTGGTTCTGCTAACACAGGAAAAGCCCAGAAGCTCAGTGTTGTCTCAGTCCTCATAGTAAGAGGAGATGGCATGTGGAGTTTAAAGAATTTTAAGGCCCAGTGGCTAAGGGATGAATCAACTACCTAATGCCAGACCCTGGACATACTGTTTAATTCCAGCATTCCTGCCATGCTCTCCTGTCTGCAAAAGCCTCCACCAAGAAACCTGCAGCTAAGGAGGTGAGGAAAGAACAGATTCAAGCCCCTCAAGCAGAGGAGAGAGCTCCGAGACCCTCAAGCCAGAGAGACCCCTCCCTGAGCAGCCAGGCTGCGCAATCTTTCAAAATCAAAGCTCCAGTGTGCAAATCCCAGGCACAAACAGACAGAAATACCCACTGGGCTCTGGATTTGCAGGTGACTGTACAAGAGTGAACCTGGAGCTGAAGGATTGGATGCTTTTCCCTCCCCAGAAACCCAAGGCAGTGCATGGCAGAGCTCAAAGTGGACAGCAAAGGGTTACAGAGCTGCCCAGAATCCTGCACCTGGGAAAGGGGAAGTCCAGGTTCAGTCACAGAGTTGTCACCACTTGATTTTGTTCCCTTGTTATTCTGCTCTCCTGGAATATATTATGGTTAATTAAAGGCAGTTAGCTAATTGGATTGTAAGCAGGTGCTGGTTAAAAAAAACCAAACTACTGCTCCCCTTTGAAATACCAGACAGGAAATTCATTGAAATTCCCTTTGAAAAGACATCCCCAAACCTCCTAATCTGTTGATGAAAACAGTCAAGCAAAAGTAAAAAAAAAAAAAAAAAAAAGAACAATGTTTTTCATGAGGTTTCACAACTCAGGCAACTGCAACCCCCATCAAGCATTAGGATTGAGGATCATCATTCCCACACCAGGAAACCTTTCAAAGTCTCAAAACCTTCACTGAAAAGTAGTGCCAGAATGCCCCAAAGCTGAACAACACTCCCATGAAGGCATATTTCCACCAAGGCCAGGATGAGATGAGTAGCAGAGGACAACTTGGGCTCTTCAATAGCCAAACCTCAGAGCTGAGAGAGGATTTAATCCTGATATCCCTCTAGTTATCCAGAAAAGGATCAAGACATGTGAGGGAGCTCGGAAAGCCAGAGTGCTCAAAACAGCAGCATGAACGCAGAAGGAAGAAGGGAAAATACAGCTGGATACTTCCTAATGCTCTTCTTTGGACTGACCTGAGTGTCTGGTGCAGTGAGTCACAGACAACTTGCTCTAAACATGGGTGGCAGAACTGAAAATGCTCACTGGTATGCAACAGAAAAAATTAAGAGCATATAGGAGTGAGTGTAGTCACAAGGACCTGGAGAAGAAAGAGCCCCAAAAGGCCAGACATGATGTAATATCATCCATAATAAGGGTAAAATATGTGTTGCTATTCATCATGTATCCAAAGAATTATAGAATGGTTTGGGTTGGAAGGGACCTTTAAAGGTCATCTGGAATGACAGAGTACTGAAAGCAAGAAAAAAAGCAGTATCTTAACTGCCAGGGAAAACTATATTGAAAGCAACCTAAGATTAGAGCCAAAACAGCAACATCTTATCTTTGAACTAAAGATTTATCAATAACTAATGCTGTCTGCCACTGAGGGGCACACTAAGCCAGAATCCCTCCACTCCAGTTTTGCCATGCTGTGCTATCAAAGCTCCCCAGCTCCTGCAGAAACTGGACTTTGTGAGGTGACTCCAGCATGGCAGCAGCCCAGGTGAAGCACCATCACTTCTACAAAACGAGTCAGTTTTTACCTGAACATCAAGCAACACTAAACTTCTCTGGGAAGCACTGGGTGCCGGATAATCAGGGACAGAAAAGGAATGTGTCTGTGGAGCAGAGGGCTGGTTAAAATTCTCATGAGGTTGTTAACAGCTGGTTTCATTAGTCTGCCTACAGACAATCGTAATTACTTAGCAGCTACTGCAGGGTGAAAAGCCATTTCAGTTTATTAATGTTCTCAGAGCTGCAAACCTGGCAGTGAAATTATTTTTAAAGTGGCTTGTAAAGTTTGTGTCTTCTCGAAGAACATGTCAGACTGATAGACCGGGGTGGGAAATTTATGCCCCAATAAAAGGGAGTTTGAATGCAGTTTAATAGCACTTGAAATGTTCTGCTCTGAAAAACTGTCCCCAAAGTCCAGGTGGACCTTTCTCCAGTGGAACTCTTTGAAATTTGTAGAAGCTGTAACTTTGGCATTAATTTTACAGGAGCATTTATAGCCCAAGGGTCAAGACCAAAGCCATAAAATGCTGCTCAAGCCCTGAGCTTTCTCAAACCAGAGGTAAACTTGTATCTAAAGGCCTGCCTGGAGCCCAGGACCACTAAATTTGCTCTACTAGAATTGTGTTATAAAGCTTAGCCTACAACAAAGGTAGACTTTTATCTTAGCTTAGTTAAATATTCCCCCTAAACCAGCATAAATTTTAATTTCCCCGCTATAATTCATGGTTTGTCCACTCCTAACTACTCTTTCTTCTTGCCCTAAGCACAATCCTTACACATACAATAAGTTTGATGGCTCCCATTAAATTTATTATTCTACAGACATATGTTGGAATAAAGTTTACCTGAATGAGAGCTTTATCCAGCTCCTGCCAGAGCTAATGGAGAAGGTATTTCAGTTTATTCAAAGCAGCTGTTATCTCAGAAAGAAGATCATGCTTAAATTATAATAAAAGTTCTGCCAGACACAGTGTTCCTTTGTTTCTCCCAACCATTCACTAAAAGCCCTCAGTCACTTAAGAGCTTTTTAAATCATTTCTAGTATTCACTACATGGCCAATTATTAAAAGAGCTCTGACCCTGCAGTGCAGTTAATGACCATCTCCGACATATTTCTTACATGCATTTTTTTCAACATTTCCTTCAACCGTAGCTAACCAGGTGCCTTGCTCTTTTTATCTCCTGTTTAATCCATTTACTCTCATCCTCCACGGCACAGCACACCATGTTTCCACAAAACCAGCCTGCACCAGCCACTATTTCACAACTCACCCATAAAATCCCACTCTTTCACACTTCTACCTCTTCATCTTCCCATCCAGGGAGGGGAGTCAAGGTCAGCCAGATGCAAAGGAAGTGTTTGAAGCTCAGGTGTGATGAGGCAGTGATTGCTTGATGAGCACAGGAGGAGGAAAGGTCTTGGCTGTGCCTCGGTTCTTAAATCATCCTCAATTGTGCAGGAAAGTTAAGGACAGAGCAGTGATGCTCCTCTGACCAGCTTCCGCCTGGCATTGTTCCTGTCATGAAGTTAAAGACAGGCAGGTCACACACATTCTCTTACTCTGACTCCTGCTGGGATGACAACATTGAAAAATAGAAAAAAAAAAACAATTATCAGGGATTTTCATTGTGTGAGCTCAGGATTCCCCATGCTCTCGCAGAGGGGAAATGTTCATCAGGCAAAGGATATGAGAAGGAGCCTCAAATTGCCCAAAATCCCAGTAGAAATATTTTTTCCCATGGAACCCTACACCAAAGCTGGTCACACTTCAGGTTTGTGCACCCAATTCCTGATGTGCATCTCCCAGGGGGGTGTTCCCACTGCTCCAAGGACCCAGCACAAACCCACCCCCAGGAGCAGCACCCTTCCTTCCAAACCTGGGTACCTGCAACAGCCACCTCTGTGCTGAGCTAAGCCAGTTTCCCCCCAAAAGAAGGTGCTCCGTTTATCCTTGAAAATATTGACAACAGCATTTTTGGCTTCTTCAAAAGAGCCATCATTTCACAGCTGTAATCTCCACACCGAGACTTTATTCCCTTAAAGTGTCCAAGTACACAGGCAGCATCAAGGAAGGCCCTGAAGTGAGTCAAATTTAACCCCAAAGAGCTCTCAGCTCCCTGGAAAAGCTCAGACAAGCAGTGGAGAAAGAATGAATGCTCCCATAACTGGCATCTAACAGCCACAGGGCAAGTGAGAAGTTGGTTTTAGAGAATGAAGAAAAAGCACTAAGTAATAAAAGGCGAGAAAAATCCATCAGTCCAACAGCTAAATGAAGGTAAACCACTTGAAGAAACAGAAGTAGATGGAGGGGGGAAAAACCCACAGTTAATAGTGCCCATGACACCCAGAGCCAAAACAAGCCCAGGGGATCAGGAAAGAGGGAAGCACGTGCTCCAAACAACAGCAGAAATGAAGTGAGAGCTCTGGAGGGAACAAAAGAAAGAGGCAGCCTGAAGAAAGGAAAAAATGCCTCCCCACGAGTTGCTTTGGTTTTTTTTGATAGAGAGTCTCTTGTATCATGTGGTAGAAATCCAGAAAAATGAAGGTCAGGAGAAGCACGGTTTCTTGGGAGCATTCCTGCATAGCAGACAAGATAGATCCTTGTGCAAATTATTCCATGCAGTACTCACATATTTAATAGCTGCTTTTCCTCTTCCTTGGGAAGCAGAGTTGCTTTCTTTACTCCAAGCAGTATTTTCTCCCTCCTCCTCGGCAAAGAACAAGCTCCTATTCTGGCAAGAGTTCACTAGTTTACTTAGAGCTCATCACACCCATGCTCAGTAGAGTGGAGTAGGTTAATTTATCACTTGTTACAATGATTCACTTGCCCAACTGCCGAGTTCAAGAGCCCCAGAGTGCCTCAGGTTATGCAGGATCACAGAAGGAGCGGCTCCATTGAATTAAGCTGCTGCCACACTGGCCCTCTTTGCCTGTCAAGCACATTCAGCTGCTCTTGCACTGCCCTCTGAAAATCCCCCATCCCATGTGAGAAAGCACAGCTGGCTTCTGCTCAGGACATCTCACCTACGTGGGGTATTTGTGACCTCCCCTTGCAAAGGCAGCATCTCAGGAAAACCAGAAGTTTCTTTTCATGGACTCGCCATGCTGAGGACACTCAGCACATTCCCCCAGACAAGGTTGCTCCAAGCCCCATCCAACCTGACCTGGAACACTTCCAAGGGTGACACAACCACAGCTTCTCTGGAACCTGTTTTGCTCCTCCACATCTAAAATCAGACCCAACTTAGCAGTATCAGATACAGATTTCTATTAAATAGCGACATTTTTCTAGGAAAGAAAGATGACAAACCTTGTTTGCATCTAACTTTGCAAAATCAACACAAGCTCTTCAGAAAGGGCTGCCACCCACTTTTCTTATTTTTCCCCATTTGGTGGAACATTTTCATTCTGTTGTTGTTTGGAGCAGTATTTTAATATATCTGGCTGAGGCTGCTAAAAATACTAGAGCAAGATACTTGTCTGAGGGGTGGAAAACTGAGCTCTTGCACATCCAGTGTTTCTCCTGTTGGAAGTCTTAAATCCCACCTCTCTGGTGGGATGAAATAGGTGCTACTAATCCAATTTCTAAAGTATCATGCATCAAGCTGACACTATTTTAAGATTAAAAAAAAAAAAAAAAAGCAAATTTAAAGAAAACTCTGCTCCTTTCCATTTTCTCTGTTCCACAGTTTATGACAGGAGAGAAAGATTGTTTTGGGAACAATGTTTTCAGGACTCTAAAAATAATATAAAAATTGCACTGCCACACTCTCAGCTGTTACAGCCCCAAAAAGCACAGGCTGTCTTTGCTCTCAGAGTCAAAATTGTGGTGGAATTTCTACCACACCAGAGGACAGTCAATTTTTGGTTTTCTCCTGGACATAACTACAGCACTTCTGGGTAGCAGGGCAAACATGAGCCTCTTTTAATGCAGGCCCTCCAAACTGGACATGTGAAATGAGGTACAAAAAGCCAAAGGCCACCTGAACCGGGGATCTCTCAATGGATCTTCACATTCTTCCCAGGAAGAAGAACCACAATCACTGTTGTGCCAGGGAAACGGCACCTGCTGGGAATGTGGGGTAGAAAATGTGCTTCTTCCTGCTCCTCTCAAAGCCAAAATTCCTACCCATTTCTTCTAAGTCCTTCTTAGATAAGGACCATGTCCAGCTGAGAGACAGAGAAGCAAAATGGCAGTCCAGGAATAAATGTTCCTGTGCACAACATCCTCCGTTCACAGGGATGGTTTCTCACTGGCACACAGGAATGAGGAAAGAACCCAAATCCATGATTGTACATAAAGTCAGCCGTGTTGAGAGATGAACAGATCTCACAGGGATATGGAAATCTCCCCTGAAAACCCAGTTCAGGGAGAGCCTGAGCTGTTTTGTGGTTCTAGGCATGAAGATGCTCAGCATCTTCCACAGGTGCTCAGCAGGCAGTAGGATTGTGCCTGGATGTTGCTCTGCAAATGCCAGGGGCTCAGCTGAGAGCTGTGGGAATGATTTCCACTGCACTGAGAGGGGCCACAGTCCTGCAAGGGTCTTTGGTCAGGAGCCAACAGCAGCCGGGAGGGTGGGGAATGCTGGATCTGTACCACTGCTCACCCTTCACCTTCATGTGGAGCTGCCCCCAAAGCTGCCATGGATCACTTTTTATCGTTCTCCTGTTGGGTACATTTTGGAGCAGCTGTTCTATGTGGCTTTTGATGGTGATCCTGTGGGAAGCAGCCATTTGCCTGCTGCGATATCCTCACAACTAAGATGAACTCCTCATTCCCTTTGGTTTCATTTGGGATTTTTTATCTGTTGGATTGGTTTGCGTGGGTTTGTTTATTTGGGGTTTTGTCTGTTTTGGTTTGAGCTTTTTATTTGCTTTGTTCTAAATGACCGGTGAAGTTGGCAGAGCCAAACTCAAGAAAATGTCAACCAGGTTTGACTTTCCAGAAATTACTTCTGGCTGGGTTGAGCTGCCAGATCCCCAGGCTCAGGATCACCAGTAGATTTGCAGGTTTTGCTCTGCATCATCAGCCTGCCCAGACTCTGCTTGGTGTTTCAGAAATGGAGAAGATAATGGACATTGTGCCAAGCTTCCTTTCCAACAGAAAAACCTGAGTCAGCTGACAGAAAAGAAGAAAAAATATAAATCACCAGTTAGAACAGAACCAGTGTCCCAGCATCTTCCCCTCCAGTGTTCTGAATTGTGTACATGAAGAGGCAAAGCTGGGCCTAAAGCTTCCATCTCTCAGTTCCTGATGCTATTTGACTTTAGCCTTGATCCCCCTGATCTGACTGACTGCTGTCCAAGCTGGGCTGGGGATGCTCAGCCTGGAGAGAGAAGACACTGGGGAGGCCACACTGCAGCTGTGCAGGACTGGAAGGGTCCCACAGGAAAGAAGGGGACCGAGTGTTCAACAGGGCCTGTGGTGACAGGACAAGGGGGATGGCTTTCAACTGCAGGAGCTTGATTGGAGCTGCATCTAAGGAGCTGCTCTTTTACACTGAGGGTGGTGAGGAGCTGGCCCAGGCTGTGCACAGAGGCTCTGGATGCCCCGTGCTTGGCCACAGGTCTCTGAGCAGCATGGTCTGGGGCAAGATTGCTCAGCTTGGAACAAGATGATCTTCAGGGTCCCTTCCAAGCCCAACCCTTCAGGGATTCCACCATTCCATGATCACCACTGTCCACTTCAGGCTGACCCCGGACTCCTGGGTACTGCGATGTCACAACCAAGGTTCCAGCTGCAACATGCAGCACCCAGCAAAGAGCACAACACGACCATTGGCCCTTGTGCCACCGCACACTTCACCCCGCTCTTGTGCGCTCCTGCCAGCCTTCTGGTCACCTGCCCCCCGATAGCCCCGTCAGCGCCAAAAGCTCCATATTGACTGGATTGGCCATCCATCCCTGCAGGATGCTGTCATTCGCCCTGAGGATGGTGACTTTTGTCCTGACGATGCTAGCAGTTGTCCTGAGGAAGGTACGGTGCCATTCCATGGAGGTGGACACCCCCAACTGCCCGGGTGGGCTGGAGCTCTGTGGGGATGGTGTGGGACAGGGACCCCACTCTGAGGTTTTGCTACCTCTGCAGGCTGTCACAGAGAGAGAGCAGGAGATGGAGGTGGATATCGAGCCTAATCCAGTGCAGGACATGGACATGGAGGTAGAAGAGGCTGGAGACGAGAAGATGGAAGTGGATATGCAGCCGGATCTGGTGGAGGAGATGGACATGGAGGTAGAAGAGGCTGGAGAGGAGAAGATGGAAGTGGATATGCAGCCGGATTCGGTGGAGGAGATGGACATGGAGGTAGAAGAGGCTGGAGAAGAGAAGATGGAAGTGGATATGCAGCCGGATCCGGTGGAGGAGATGGACATGGAGGTAGAAGAGGCTGGAGAGGAGAAGATGGAAGTGGATATGCAGCCGGATCCGGTGGAGCAGATGGACATGGAGGTAGAAGAAGCTGGAGAGGAGATGATGGAGGTGGATGTGGCCGTGGAAGAGGAGATGGAATGGGAAGTGGAAGACTATATTGAAGAAATGGAGATTGATGACAAAGATGAAGAGGAGGACATCATCTTGGCGTGAAGACTGGTGCCAGCAGCAGGACAGGCATGTGGTCCCCACGGGCAGAGTGGGTCCCCTGCAGCCAGGCTGGGGCTGAGCTGGGTGGTCCCTGCTCAGGGACGTGGTACCCCGTGCCCTGCATTCTGGTGGCCACCCACAGCCTGTCCTGTGTTGCACAAACTCCATCCCAGACGCAGCCAAGCTCAGTTATGCTAGCAGAGTCCTGCTGGGCCAGCCTGGGGGCACATGGAACAGCCTTCTGCTCCCCACTGCAGTGACCGTGGCACTTGCTTTTGTTCCAGGACCCAGGAAGATCCCAGACACAGATGCCACCATTTTGTACATAGGTTTTGCACTTTCTTGTTGTCTTTGAGAGTTAGGTTTTAAGGCTTCCTTTTGTCTTCTGTAAATACGTTTCACGTAGTTTTGCTAGATAGGTTCTTATGTATATACGTTCTATAGTTTGTTGTTAGAAATATTCTTACCATGTAAATGTGTTCTGGATTTTGAAATGTTTAAAAATAAACCATTTTTACTTTTCACACCCCAGTTCTCTTTGCATTTGCTTTGGGCACGGCAGCATTTCTGAAGTTGTGGTTTCCACTTGCTCCAGGTTGCCAGGGCTGGAGGTCCCTGAGGAAGCTGGCACAGCCACCCTAGGAGTGGGGGTGGTTTTCTGGTTTTCTCCTGGACATAACTACAGCACTTCTGGGTAGCAGGGCAAACATGAGCCTCTTTTAATGCAGGCCCTCCAAACTGGACATGTGAAATGAGGTACAAAAAGCCAAAGGCCACCTGAACCGGGGATCTCTCAATGGATCTTCACATTCTTCCCAGGAAGAAGAACCACAATCACTGTTCTGCCAGGGAAACGGCACCTGCTGGGAATGTGGGGTAGAAAATGTGCTTCTTCCTGCTCCTCTCAAAGCCAAAATTCCTACCCATTTCTTCTAAGTCCTTCTTAGATAAGGACCATGTCCAGCTGAGAGACAGAGAAGCAAAATGGCAGTCCAGGAATAAATGTTCCTGTACACAACATCCTCCGTTCACAGGGATGGTTTCTCACTGGCACACAGGAGTGAGGAAGGAACCCGAATGCATCATTGTACATAAAGTCAGCTGTGTTGAGAGATGAACAGATCTCACAGGGATATGGAAATCTCCCCTGAAAACCCAGTTCAGGGAGAGCCTGAGCTGTTTTGTGGTTCTAGGCATGAAGATGCTCAGCATCTTCCACAGGTGCTCAGCAGGCAGTAGGATTGTGCCTGGATGTTGCTCTGCAAATGCCAGGGGCTCAGCTGAGAGCTGTGGGAATGATTTCCACTGCACTGAGAGGGGCCACAGTCCTGCAAGGGTCTTTGGTCAGGAGCCAACAGCAGCCGGCAGGGTGGGGAATGCTGGATCTGTACCACTGCTCACCCTTCACCTTCATGTGGAGCTGCCCCCAAAGCTGCCATGGATCACTTTTTATCGTTCTCCTGTTGGGTACATTTTGGAGCAGCTGTTCTATGTGGCTTTTGATGGTGATCCTGTGGGAAGCAGCCATTTGCCTGCTGCGATATCCTCACAACTAAGATGAACTCCTCATTCCCTTTGGTTTCATTTGGGATTTTTTATCTGTTGGATTGGTTGGCGTGGGTTTGTTTATTTGGGGTTTTGTCTGTTTTGGTTTGAGCTTTTTATTTGCTTTGTTCTAAATGACCGGTGAAGTTGGCAGAGCCAAACTCAAGAAAATGTCAACCAGGTTTGACTTTCCAGAAATTACTTCTGGCTGGGTTGAGCTGCCAGATCCCCAGGCTCAGGATCACCAGTAGATTTGCAGGTTTTGCTCTGCATCATCAGCCTGCCCAGACTCTGCTTGGTGTTTCACAACTGGAGAAGATAATGGGCATTGTGCCAAGCTTCCTTTCAAACAGAAAAACCTGAGTCAGCATGACAGAAAAGAAGAAAAAATATAAATCACCAGTTAGAACAGAACCAGTGTCCCAGCATCTTCCCCTCCAGTGTTCTGAATTGTGTACATGAAGAGGCAAAGCTGGGCCTAAAGCTTCCATCTCTCAGTTCCTGATGCTATTTGACTTTAGCCTTGATCCCCCTGATCTGACTGACTGCTGTCCAAGCTGGGCTGGGGATGCTCAGCCTGGAGAGGGAAGACACTGGGGAGGCCACACTGCAGCTGTGCAGGACTGGAAGGGTCCCACAGGAAAGAAGGGGACCGAGTGTTCAACAGGGCCTGTGGTGACAGGACAAGGGGGATGGCTTTCAACTGCAGGAGCTTGATTGGAGCTGCATCTAAGGAGCTGCTCTTTTACACTGAGGGTGGTGAGGAGCTGGCCCAGGCTGTGCACAGAGGCTCTGGATGCCCCGTGCTTGGCCACAGGTCTCTGAGCAGCATGGTCTGGGGCAAGATTGCTCAGCTTGGAACAAGATGATCTTCAGGGTCCCTTCCAAGCCCAACCCTTCAGGGATTCCACCATTCCATGATCACCACTGTCCACTTCAGGCTGACCCCGGACTCCTGGGTACTGCGATGTCACAACCAAGGTTCCAGCTGCAACATGCAGCACCCAGCAAAGAGCACAACACGACCATTGGCCCTTGTGCCACCGCACACTTCACCCCGCTCTTGTGCGCTCCTGCCAGCCTTCTGGTCACCTGCCCCCCGATAGCCCCGTCAGCGCCAAAAGCTCCATATTGACTGGATTGGCCATCCATCCCTGCAGGATGCTGTCATTCGCCCTGAGGATGGTGACTTTTGTCCTGACGATGCTAGCAGTTGTCCTGAGGAAGGTACGGTGCCATTCCATGGAGGTGGACACCCCCAACTGCCCGGGTGGGCTGGAGCTCTGTGGGGATGGTGTGGGACAGGGACCCCACTCTGAGGTTTTGCTACCTCTGCAGGCTGTCACAGAGAGAGAGCAGGAGATGGAGGTGGATATCGAGCCTAATCCAGTGCAGGACATGGACATGGAGGTAGAAGAGGCTGGAGACGAGAAGATGGAAGTGGATATGCAGCCGGATCTGGTGGAGGAGATGGACATGGAGGTAGAAGAGGCTGGAGAGGAGAAGATGGAAGTGGATATCCAGCCGGATCCGGTGGAGGAGATGGACATGGAGGTAGAAGAGGCTGGAGAAGAGAAGATGGAAGTGGATATGCAGCCGGATCCGGTGGAGGAGATGGACATGGAGGTAGAAGAGGCTGGAGAGGAGAAGATGGAAGTGGATATGCAGCCGGATCCGGTGGAGCAGATGGACATGGAGGTAGAAGAAGCTGGAGAGGAGATGATGGAGGTGGATGTGGCCGTGGAAGAGGAGATGGAATGGGAAGTGGAAGACTATATTGAAGAAATGGAGATTGATGACAAAGATGAAGAGGAGGACATCATCTTGGCGTGAAGACTGGTGCCAGCAGCAGGACAGGCATGTGGTCCCCACGGGCAGAGTGGGTCCCCTGCAGCCAGGCTGGGGCTGAGCTGGGTGGTCCCTGCTCAGGGACGTGGTACCCCGTGCCCTGCATTCTGGTGGCCACCCACAGCCTGTCCTGTGTTGCACAAACTCCATCCCAGACGCAGCCAAGCTCAGTTATGCTAGCAGAGTCCTGCTGGGCCAGCCTGGGGGCACATGGAACAGCCTTCTGCTCCCCACTGCAGTGACCGTGGCACTTGCTTTTGTTCCAGGACCCAGGAAGATCCCAGACACAGATGCCACCATTTTGTACATAGGTTTTGCACTTTCTTGTTGTCTTTGAGAGTTAGGTTTTAAGGCTTCCTTTTGTCTTCTGTAAATACGTTTCACGTAGTTTTGCTAGATAGGTTCTTATGTATATACGTTCTATAGTTTGTTGTTAGAAATATTCTTACCATGTAAATGTGTTCTGGATTTTGAAATGTTTAAAAATAAACCATTTTTACTTTTCACACCCCAGTTCTCTTTGCATTTGCTTTGGGCACGGCAGCATTTCTGAAGTTGTGGTTTCCACTTGCTCCAGGTTGCCAGGGCTGGAGGTCCCTGAGGAAGCTGGCACAGCCACCCTAGGAGTGGGGGTGGTTTTCTGGTTTTCTCCTGGACATAACTACAGCACTTCTGGGTAGCAGGGCAAACATGAGCCTCTTTTAATGCAGGCCCTCCAAACTGGACATGTGAAATGAGGTACAAAAAGCCAAAGGCCACCTGAACCGGGGATCTCTCAATGGATCTTCACATTCTTCCCAGGAAGAAGAACCACAATCACTGTTCTGCCAGGGAAACGGCACCTGCTGGGAATGTGGGGTAGAAAATGTGCTTCTTCCTGCTCCTCTCAAAGCCAAAATTCCTACCCATTTCTTCTAAGTCCTTCTTAGATAAGGACCATGTCCAGCTGAGAGACAGAGAAGCAAAATGGCAGTCCAGGAATAAATGTTCCTGTACACAACATCCTCCATTCACAGGGATGGTTTCTCACTGGCACACAGGAGTGAGGAAGGAACCCAAATGCATCATTGTACATAAAGTCAGCTGTGTTGAGAGATGAACAGATCTCACAGGGATATGGAAATCTCCCCTGAAAACCCAGTTCAGGGAGAGCCTGAGCTGTTTTGTGGTTCTAGGCATGAAGATGCTCAGCATCTTCCACAGGTGCTCAGCAGGCAGTAGGATTGTGCCTGGATGTTGCTCTGCAAATGCCAGGGGCTCAGCTGAGAGCTGTGGGAATGATTTCCACTGCACTGAGAGGGGCCACAGTCCTGCAAGGGTCTTTGGTCAGGAGCCAACAGCAGCCGGCAGGGTGGGGAATGCTGGATCTGTACCACTGCTCACCCTTCACCTTCATGTGGAGCTGCCCCCAAAGCTGCCATGGATCACTTTTTATCGTTCTCCTGTTGGGTACATTTTGGAGCAGCTGTTCTATGTGGCTTTTGATGGTGATCCTGTGGGAAGCAGCCATTTGCCTGCTGCGATATCCTCACAACTAAGATGAACTCCTCATTCCCTTTGGTTTCATTTGGGATTTTTTATCTGTTGGATTGGTTGGCGTGGGTTTGTTTATTTGGGGTTTTGTCTGTTTTGGTTTGAGCTTTTTATTTGCTTTGTTCTAAATGACCGGTGAAGTTGGCAGAGCCAAACTCAAGAAAATGTCAACCAGGTTTGACTTTCCAGAAATTACTTCTGGCTGGGTTGAGCTGCCAGATCCCCAGGCTCAGGATCACCAGTAGATTTGCAGGTTTTGCTCAGCATCATCAGCCTGCCCAGACTCTGCTTGGTGTTTCAGAACTGGAGAAATAATGGACATTGTGCCAAGCTTCCTTTCAAACAGAAAAACCTGAGTCAGCATGACAGAAAAGAAGAAAAAATATAAATCACCAGTTAGAACAGAACCAGTGTCCCAGCATCTTCCCCTCCAGTGTTCTGAATTGTGTACATGAAGAGGCAAAGCTGGGCCTAAAGCTTCCATCTCTCAGTTCCTGATGCTATTTGACTTTAGCCTTGATCCCCCTGATCTGACTGACTGCTGTCCAAGCGGGGCTGGGGATGCTCAGCCTGGAGAGGGAAGACACTGGGGAGGCCACACTGCAGCTGTGCAGGACTGGAAGGGTCCCACAGGAAAGAAGGGGACCGAGTGTTCAACAGGGCCTGTGGTGACAGGACAAGGGGGATGGCTTTCAACTGCAGGAGCTTGATTGGAGCTGCATCTAAGGAGCTGCTCTTTTACACTGAGGGTGGTGAGGAGCTGGCCCAGGCTGTGCACAGAGGCTCTGGATGCCCCGTGCTTGGCCACAGGTCTCTGAGCAGCATGGTCTGGGGCAAGATTGCTCAGCTTGGAACAAGATGATCTTCAGGGTCCCTTCCAAGCCCAACCCTTCAGGGATTCCACCATTCCATGATCACCACTGTCCACTTCAGGCTGACCCCGGACTCCTGGGTACTGCGATGTCACAACCAAGGTTCCAGCTGCAACATGCAGCACCCAGCAAAGAGCACAACACGACCATTGGCCCTTGTGCCACCGCACACTTCACCCCGCTCTTGCGAGCTCCTGCCAGCCTTCTGGTCACCTGCCCCCCGATAGCCCCGTCAGCGCCAAAAGCTCCATATTGACTGGATTGGCCATCCATCCCTGCAGGATGCTGTCATTCGCCCTGAGGATGGTGACTTTTGTCCTGACGATGCTAGCAGTTGTCCTGAGGAAGGTACGGTGCCATTCCATGGAGGTGGACACCCCCAACTGCCCGGGTGGGCTGGAGCTCTGTGGGGATGGTGTGGGACAGGGACCCCACTCTGAGGTTTTGCTACATCTGCAGGCTGTCACAGAGAGAGAGCAGGAGATGGAGGTGGATATCGAGCCTAATCCAGTGCAGGACATGGACATGGAGGTAGAAGAGGCTGGAGACGAGAAGATGGAAGTGGATATGCAGCCGGATCTGGTGGAGGAGATGGACATGGAGGTAGAAGAGGCTGGAGAGGAGAAGATGGAAGTGGATATGCAGCCGGATTCGGTGGAGGAGATGGACATGGAGGTAGAAGAGGCTGGAGAAGAGAAGATGGAAGTGGATATGCAGCCAGATCCGGTGGAGGAGATGGACATGGAGGTAGAAGAGGCTGGAGAGGAGAAGATGGAAGTGGATATGCAGCCGGATCCGGTGGAGGAGATGGACATGGAGGTAGAAGAAGCTGGAGAGGAGATGATGGAGGTGGATGTGGCCGTGGAAGAGGAGATGGAATGGGAAGTGGAAGACTATATTGAAGAAATGGAGATTGATGACAAAGATGAAGAGGAGGACATCATCTTGGCGTGAAGACTGGTGCCAGCAGCAGGACAGGCATGTGGTCCCCACGGGCAGAGTGGGTCCCCTGCAGCCAGGCTGGGGCTGAGCTGGGTGGTCCCTGCTCAGGGACGTGGTACCCCGTGCCCTGCATTCTGGTGGCCACCCACAGCCTGTCCTGTGTTGCACAAACTCCATCCCAGACGCAGCCAAGCTCAGTTATGCTAGCAGAGTCCTGCTGGGCCAGCCTGGGGGCACATGGAACAGCCTTCTGCTCCCCACTGCAGTGACCGTGGCACTTGCTTTTGTTCCAGGACCCAGGAAGATCCCAGACACAGATGCCACCATTTTGTACATAGGTTTTGCACTTTCTTGTTGTCTTTGAGAGTTAGGTTTTAAGGCTTCCTTTTGTCTTCTGTAAATACGTTTCACGTAGTTTTGCTAGATAGGTTCTTATGTATATACGTTCTATAGTTTGTTGTTAGAAATATTCTTACCATGTAAATGTGTTCTGGATTTTGAAATGTTTAAAAATAAACCATTTTTACTTTTCACACCCCAGTTCTCTTTGCATTTGCTTTGGGCACGGCAGCATTTCTGAAGTTGTGGTTTCCACTTGCTCCAGGTTGCCAGGGCTGGAGGTCCCTGAGGAAGCTGGCACAGCCACCCTAGGAGTGGGGGTGGTTTTCTGGTTTTCTCCTGGACATAACTACAGCACTTCTGGGTAGCAGGGCAAACATGAGCCTCTTTTAATGCAGGCCCTCCAAACTGGACATGTGAAATGAGGTACAAAAAGCCAAAGGCCACCTGAACCGGGGATCTCTCAATGGATCTTCACATTCTTCCCAGGAAGAAGAACCACAATCACTGTTCTGCCAGGGAAACGGCACCTGCTGGGAATGTGGGGTAGAAAATGTGCTTCTTCCTGCTCCTCTCAAAGCCAAAATTCCTACCCATTTCTTCTAAGTCCTTCTTAGATAAGGACCATGTCCAGCTGAGAGACAGAGAAGCAAAATGGCAGTCCAGGAATAAATGTTCCTGTGCACAACATCCTCCGTTCACAGGGATGGTTTCTCACTGGCACACAGGAGTGAGGAAGGAACCCAAATGCATCATTGTACATAAAGTCAGCTGTGTTGAGAGATGAACAGATCTCACAGGGATATGGAAATCTCCCCTGAAAACCCAGTTCAGGGAGAGCCTGAGCTGTTTTGTGGTTCTAGGCATGAAGATGCTCAGCATCTTCCACAGGTGCTCAGCAGGCAGTAGGATTGTGCCTGGATGTTGCTCTGCAAATGCCAGGGGCTCAGCTGAGAGCTGTGGGAATGATTTCCACTGCACTGAGAGGGGCCACAGTCCTGCAAGGGTCTTTGGTCAGGAGCCAACAGCAGCCGGCAGGGTGGGGAATGCTGGATCTGTACCACTGCTCACCCTTCACCTTCATGTGGAGCTGCCCCCAAAGCTGCCATGGATCACTTTTTATCGTTCTCCTGTTGGGTACATTTTGGAGCAGCTGTTCTATGTGGCTTTTGATGGTGATCCTGTGGGAAGCAGCCATTTGCCTGCTGCGATATCCTCACAACTAAGATGAACTCCTCATTCCCTTTGGTTTCATTTGGGATTTTTTATCTGTTGGATTGGTTGGCGTGGGTTTGTTTATTTGGGGTTTTGTCTGTTTTGGTTTGAGCTTTTTATTTGCTTTGTTCTAAATGACCGGTGAAGTTGGCAGAGCCAAACTCAAGAAAATGTCAACCAGGTTTGACTTTCCAGAAATTACTTCTGGCTGGGTTGAGCTGCCAGATCCCCAGGCTCAGGATCACCAGTAGATTTGCAGGTTTTGCTCTGCATCATCAGCCTGCCCAGACTCTGCTTGGTGTTTCACAACTGGAGAAGATAATGGGCATTGTGCCAAGCTTCCTTTCAAACAGAAAAACCTGAGTCAGCATGACAGAAAAGAAGAAAAAATATAAATCACCAGTTAGAACAGAACCAGTGTCCCAGCATCTTCCCCTCCAGTGTTCTGAATTGTGTACATGAAGAGGCAAAGCTGGGCCTAAAGCTTCCATCTCTCAGTTCCTGATGCTATTTGACTTTAGCCTTGATCCCCCTGATCTGACTGACTGCTGTCCAAGCTGGGCTGGGGATGCTCAGCCTGGAGAGGGAAGACACTGGGGAGGCCACACTGCAGCTGTGCAGGACTGGAAGGGTCCCACAGGAAAGAAGGGGACCGAGTGTTCAACAGGGCCTGTGGTGACAGGACAAGGGGGATGGCTTTCAACTGCAGGAGCTTGATTGGAGCTGCATCTAAGGAGCTGCTCTTTTACACTGAGGGTGGTGAGGAGCTGGCCCAGGCTGTGCACAGAGGCTCTGGATGCCCCGTGCTTGGCCACAGGTCTCTGAGCAGCATGGTCTGGGGCAAGATTGCTCAGCTTGGAACAAGATGATCTTCAGGGTCCCTTCCAAGCCCAACCCTTCAGGGATTCCACCATTCCATGATCACCACTGTCCACTTCAGGCTGACCCCGGACTCCTGGGTACTGCGATGTCACAACCAAGGTTCCAGCTGCAACATGCAGCACCCAGCAAAGAGCACAACACGACCATTGGCCCTTGTGCCACCGCACACTTCACCCCGCTCTTGTGCGCTCCTGCCAGCCTTCTGGTCACCTGCCCCCCGATAGCCCCGTCAGCGCCAAAAGCTCCATATTGACTGGATTGGCCATCCATCCCTGCAGGATGCTGTCATTTGCCCTGAGGATGGTGACTTTTGTCCTGACGATGCTAGCAGTTGTCCTGAGGAAGGTACGGTGCCATTCCCTGGAGGTGGACACCCCCAACTGCCCGGGTGGGCTGGAGCTCTGTGGGGATGGTGTGGGACAGGGACCCCACTCTGAGGTTTTGCTACCTCTGCAGGCTGTCACAGAGAGAGAGCAGGAGATGGAGGTGGATATCGAGCCTAATCCAGTGCAGGACATGGACATGGAGGTAGAAGAGGCTGGAGACGAGAAGATGGAAGTGGATATGCAGCCGGATCTGGTGGAGGAGATGGACATGGAGGTAGAAGAGGCTGGAGAGGAGAAGATGGAAGTGGATATCCAGCCGGATCCGGTGGAGGAGATGGACATGGAGGTAGAAGAGGCTGGAGAAGAGAAGATGGAAGTGGATATGCAGCCGGATCCGGTGGAGGAGATGGACATGGAGGTAGAAGAGGCTGGAGAGGAGAAGATGGAAGTGGATATGCAGCCGGATCCGGTGGAGCAGATGGACATGGAGGTAGAAGAAGCTGGAGAGGAGATGATGGAGGTGGATGTGGCCGTGGAAGAGGAGATGGAATGGGAAGTGGAAGACTATATTGAAGAAATGGAGATTGATGACAAAGATGAAGAGGAGGACATCATCTTGGCGTGAAGACTGGTGCCAGCAGCAGGACAGGCATGTGGTCCCCACGGGCAGAGTGGGTCCCCTGCAGCCAGGCTGGGGCTGAGCTGGGTGGTCCCTGCTCAGGGACGTGGTACCCCGTGCCCTGCATTCTGGTGGCCACCCACAGCCTGTCCTGTGTTGCACAAACTCCATCCCAGACGCAGCCAAGCTCAGTTATGCTAGCAGAGTCCTGCTGGGCCAGCCTGGGGGCACATGGAACAGCCTTCTGCTCCCCACTGCAGTGACCGTGGCACTTGCTTTTGTTCCAGGACCCAGGAAGATCCCAGACACAGATGCCACCATTTTGTACATAGGTTTTGCACTTTCTTGTTGTCTTTGAGAGTTAGGTTTTAAGGCTTCCTTTTGTCTTCTGTAAATACGTTTCACGTAGTTTTGCTAGATAGGTTCTTATGTATATACGTTCTATAGTTTGTTGTTAGAAATATTCTTACCATGTAAATGTGTTCTGGATTTTGAAATGTTTAAAAATAAACCATTTTTACTTTTCACACCCCAGTTCTCTTTGCATTTGCTTTGGGCACGGCAGCATTTCTGAAGTTGTGGTTTCCACTTGCTCCAGGTTGCCAGGGCTGGAGGTCCCTGAGGAAGCTGGCACAGCCACCCTAGGAGTGGGGGTGGTTTTCTGGTTTTCTCCTGGACATAACTACAGCACTTCTGGGTAGCAGGGCAAACATGAGCCTCTTTTAATGCAGGCCCTCCAAACTGGACATGTGAAATGAGGTACAAAAAGCCAAAGGCCACCTGAACCGGGGATCTCTCAATGGATCTTCACATTCTTCCCAGGAAGAAGAACCACAATCACTGTTCTGCCAGGGAAACGGCACCTGCTGGGAATGTGGGGTAGAAAATGTGCTTCTTCCTGCTCCTCTCAAAGCCAAAATTCCTACCCATTTCTTCTAAGTCCTTCTTAGATAAGGACCATGTCCAGCTGAGAGACAGAGAAGCAAAATGGCAGTCCAGGAATAAATGTTCCTGTACACAACATCCTCCGTTCACAGGGATGGTTTCTCACTGGCACACAGGAGTGAGGAAGGAACCCGAATGCATCATTGTACATAAAGTCAGCTGTGTTGAGAGATGAACAGATCTCACAGGGATATGGAAATCTCCCCTGAAAACCCAGTTCAGGGAGAGCCTGAGCTGTTTTGTGGTTCTAGGCATGAAGATGCTCAGCATCTTCCACAGGTGCTCAGCAGGCAGTAGGATTGTGCCTGGATGTTGCTCTGCAAATGCCAGGGGCTCAGCTGAGAGCTGTGGGAATGATTTCCACTGCACTGAGAGGGGCCACAGTCCTGCAAGGGTCTTTGGTCAGGAGCCAACAGCAGCCGGGAGGGTGGGGAATGCTGGATCTGTACCACTGCTCACCCTTCACCTTCATGTGGAGCTGCCCCCAAAGCTGCCATGGATCACTTTTTATCGTTCTCCTGTTGGGTACATTTTGGAGCAGCTGTTCTATGTGGCTTTTGATGGTGATCCTGTGGGAAGCAGCCATTTGCCTGCTGCGATATCCTCACAACTAAGATGAACTCCTCATTCCCTTTGGTTTCATTTGGGATTTTTTATCTGTTGGATTGGTTGGCGTGGGTTTGTTTATTTGGGGTTTTGTCTGTTTTGGTTTGAGCTTTTTATTTGCTTTGTTCTAAATGACCGGTGAAGTTGGCAGAGCCAAACTCAAGAAAATGTAAACCAGGTTTGACTTTCCAGAAATTATTTCTGGCTGGGTTGAGCTGCCAGATCCCCAGGCTCAGGATCACCAGTAGATTTGCAGGTTTTGCTCTGCATCATCAGCCTGCCCAGACTCTGCTTGGTGTTTCACAACTGGAGAAGATAATGGGCATTGTGCCAAGCTTCCTTTCAAACAGAAAGACCTGAGTCAGCATGACAGAAAAGAAGAAAAAATAGAAATCACCAGTTAGAACAGAACCAGTGTCCCAGCATCTTCCCCTCCAGTGTTCTGAATTGTGTACATGAAGAGGCAAAGCTGGGCCTAAAGCTTCCATCTCTCAGTTCCTGATGCTATTTGACTTTAGCCTTGATCCCCCTGATCTGACTGACTGCTGTCCAAGCTGGGCTGGGGATGCTCAGCCTGGAGAGGGAAGACACTGGGGAGGCCACACTGCAGCTGTGCAGGACTGGAAGGGTCCCGCAGGAAAGAAGGGGACCGAGTGTTCAACAGGGCCTGTGGTGACAGGACAAGGGGGATGGCTTTCAACTGCAGGAGCTTGATTGAAGCTGCATCTAAGGAGCTGCTCTTTTACACTGAGGGTGGTGAGGAGCTGGCCCAGGCTGTGCACAGAGGCTCTGGATGCCCCGTGCTTGGCCACAGGTCTCTGAGCAGCATGGTCTGGGGCAAGATTGCTCAGCTTGGAACAAGATGATCTTCAGGGTCCCTTCCAAGCCCAACCCTTCAGGGATTCCACCATTCCATGATCACCACTGTCCACTTCAGGCTGACCCCGGACTCCTGGGTACTGCGATGTCACAACCAAGGTTCCAGCTGCAACATGCAGCACCCAGCAAAGAGCACAACACGACCATTGGCCCTTGTGCCACCGCACACTTCACCCCGCTCTTGTGCGCTCCTGCCAGCCTTCTGGTCACCTGCCCCCCGATAGCCCCGTCAGCGCCAAAAGCTCCATATTGACTGGATTGGCCATCCATCCCTTCAGGATGCTGTCATTTGCCCTGAGGATGGTGACTTTTGTCCTGACGATGCTAGCAGTTGTCCTGAGGAAGGTACGGTGCCATTCCCTGGAGGTGGACACCCCCAACTGCCCGGGTGGGCTGGAGCTCTGTGGGGATGGTGTGGGACAGGGACCCCACTCTGAGGTTTTGCTACATCTGCAGGCTGTCACAGAGAGAGAGCAGGAGATGGAGGTGGATATCGAGCCTAATCCAGTGCAGGACATGGACATGGAGGTAGAAGAGGCTGGAGACGAGAAGATGGAAGTGGATATGGAGCCGGATCTGGTGGAGGAGATGGACATGGAGGTAGAAGAGGCTGGCGAGGAGAAGATGGAAGTGGATATCCAGCCGGATCCGGTGGAGGAGATGGACATGGAGGTAGAAGAGGCTGGAGAAGAGAAGATGGAAGTGGATATCCAGCCGGATCCGGTGGAGGAGATGGACATGGAGGTAGAAGAAGCTGGAGAGGAGAAGATGGAAGTGGATATCCAGCCGGATCCGGTGGAGGAGATGGACATGGAGGTAGAAGAAGCTGGAGAGGAGATGATGGACGTGGATGTGGCCGTGGAAGAGGAGATGGAATGGGAAGTGGAAGACTATATTGAAGAAATGGAGATTGATGACAAAGATGAAGAGGAGGACATCATCTTGGCGTGAAGACTGGTGCCAGCAGCAGGACAGGCATGTGGTCCCCACGGGCAGAGTGGGTCCCCTGCAGCCAGGCTGGGGCTGAGCTGGGTGGTCCCTGCTCAGGGACGTGGTACCCCGTGCCCTGCATTCTGGTGGCCACCCACAGCCTGTCCTGTGTTGCACAAACTCCATCCCAGACGCAGCCAAGCTCAGTTATGCTAGCAGAGTCCTGCTGGGCCAGCCTGGGGGCACATGGAACAGCCTTCTGCTCCCCACTGCAGTGACCGTGGCACTTGCTTTTGTTCCAGGACCCAGGAAGATCCCAGACACAGATGCCACCATTTTGTACATAGGTTTTGCACTTTCTTGTTGTCTTTGAGAGTTAGGTTTTAAGGCTTCCTTTTGTCTTCTGTAAATACGTTTCACGTAGTTTTGCTAGATAGGTTCTTATGTATATACGTTCTATAGTTTGTTGTTAGAAATATTCTTACCATGTAAATGTGTTCTGGATTTTGAAATGTTTAAAAATAAACCATTTTTACTTTTCACACCCCAGTTCTCTTTGCATTTGCTTTGGGCACGGCAGCATTTCTGAAGTTGTGGTTTCCATTTACTCCAGGTTGCCAGGGCTGGAGGTCCCTGAGGAAGCTGGCACAGCCACCCTAGGAGTGGGGGTGGTTTTCTGGTTTTCTCCTGGACATAACTACAGCACTTCTGGGTAGCAGGGCAAACATGAGCCTCTTTTAATGCAGGCCCTCCAAACTGGACATGTGAAATGAGGTACAAAAAGCCAAAGGCCACCTGAACCGGGGATCTCTCAATGGATCTTCACATTCTTCCCAGGAAGAAGAACCACAATCACTGTTCTGCCAGGGAAACGGCACCTGCTGGGAATGTGGGGTAGAAAATGTGCTTCTTCCTGCTCCTCTCAAAGCCAAAATTCCTACCCATTTCTTCTAAGTCCTTCTTAGATAAGGACCATGTCCAGCTGAGAGACAGAGAAGCAAAATGGCAGTCCAGGAATAAATGTTCCTGTACACAACATCCTCCGTTCACAGGGATGGTTTCTCACTGGCACACAGGAGTGAGGAAGGAACCCGAATGCATCATTGTACATAAAGTCAGCCGTGTTGAGAGATGAACAGATCTCACAGGGATATGGAAATCTCCCCTGAAAACCCAGTTCAGGGAGAGCCTGAGCTGTTTTGTGGTTCTAGGCATGAAGATGCTCAGCATCTTCCACAGGTGCTCAGCAGGCAGTAGGATTGTGCCTGGATGTTGCTCTGCAAATGCCAGGGGCTCAGCTGAGAGCTGTGGGAATGATTTCCACTGCACTGAGAGGGGCCACAGTCCTGCAAGGGTCTTTGGTCAGGAGCCAACAGCAGCCGGGAGGGTGGGGAATGCTGGATCTGTACCACTGCTCACCCTTCACCTTCATGTGGAGCTGCCCCCAAAGCTGCCATGGATCACTTTTTATCGTTCTCCTGTTGGGTACATTTTGGAGCAGCTGTTCTATGTGGCTTTTGATGGTGATCCTGTGGGAAGCAGCCATTTGCCTGCTGCGATATCCTCACAACTAAGATGAACTCCTCATTCCCTTTGGTTTCATTTGGGATTTTTTGTCTGTTGGATTGGTTGGCGTGGGTTTGTTTATTTGGGGTTTTGTCTGTTTTGGTTTGAGCTTTTTATTTGCTTTGTTCTAAATGACCGGTGAAGTTGGCAGAGCCAAACTCAAGAAAATGTAAACCAGGTTTGACTTTCCAGAAATTATTTCTGGCTGGGTTGAGCTGCCAGATCCCCAGGCTCAGGATCACCAGTAGATTTGCAGGTTTTGCTCTGCATCATCAGCCTGCCCAGACTCTGCTTGGTGTTTCACAACTGGAGAAGATAATGGGCATTGTGCCAAGCTTCCTTTCCAACAGAAAAACCTGAGTCAGCATGAGAGAAAAGAAGAAAAAATATAAATCACCAGTTAGAACAGAACCAGTGTCCCAGCATCTTCCCCTCCAGTGTTCTGAATTGTGTACATGAAGAGGCAAAGCTGGGCCTAAAGCTTCCATCTCTCAGTTCCTGATGCTATTTGACTTTAGCCTTGATCCCCCTGATCTGACTGACTGCTGTCCAAGCGGGGCTGGGCATGCTCAGCCTGGAGAGAGAAGACACTGGGGAGGCCACACTGCAGCTGTGCAGGACTGGAAGGGTCCCGCAGGAAAGAAGGGGACCGAGTGTTCAACAGGGCCTGTGGTGACAGGACAAGGGGGATGGCTTTCAACTGCAGGAGCTTGATTGGAGCTGCATCTAAGGAGCTGCTCTTTTACACTGAGGGTGGTGAGGAGCTGGCCCAGGCTGTGCACAGAGGCTCTGGATGCCCCGTGCTTGGCCACAGGTCTCTGAGCAGCATGGTCTGGGGCAAGATTGCTCAGCTTGGAACAAGATGATCTTCAGGGTCCCTTCCAAGCCCAACCCTTCAGGGATTCCACCATTCCATGATCACCACTGTCCACTTCAGGCTGACCCCGGACTCCTGGGTACTGCGATGTCACAACCAAGGTTCCAGCTGCAACATGCAGCACCCAGCAAAGAGCACAACACGACCATTGGCCCTTGTGCCACCGCACACTTCACCCCGCTCTTGTGCGCTCCTGCCAGCCTTCTGGTCACCTGCCCCCCGATAGCCCCGTCAGCGCCAAAAGCTCCATATTGACTGGATTGGCCATCCATCCCTGCAGGATGCTGTCATTTGCCCTGAGGATGGTGACTTTTGTCCTGACGATGCTAGCAGTTGTCGTGAGGAAGGCACGGTGCCATTCCCTGGAGGTGGACACCCCCAACTGCCCGGGTGGGCTGGAGCTCTGTGGAGATGGTGTGGGACAGGGACCCCACTCTGAGGTTTTGCTACATCTGCAGGCTGTCACAGAGAGAGAGGAGGAGATGGAGGTGGATATCGAGCCTAATCCAGTGCAGGACATGGACATGGAGGTAGAAGAGGCTGGAGACGAGAAGATGGAAGTGGATATGGAGCCGGATCCGGTGGAGGAGGTGGACATGGAGGTAGAAGAGGCTGGAGAGGAGAAGATGGAAGTGGATATCCAGCCGGATCCGGTGGAGGAGATGGACATGGAGGTAGAAGAGGCTGGAGAGGAGAAGATGGAAGTGGATATCCAGCCGGATCCGGTGGAGGAGATGGACATGGAGGTAGAAGAAGCTGGAGAGGAGAAGATGGATGTGGATGTGGCCGTGGAAGAGGAGATGGAATGGGAAGTGGAAGACTATATTGAAGAAATGGAGATTGATGAGAAAGATGAAGAGGAGGACATCATCTTGGCGTGAAGACTGGTGCCAGCAGCAGGACAGGCATGTGGTCCCCACGGGCAGAGTGGGTCCCCTGCAGCCAGGCTGGGGCTGAGCTGGGTGGTCCCTGCTCAGGGACGTGGTACCCCGTGCCCTGCATTCTGGTGGCCACCCACAGCCTGTCCTGTGTTGCACAAACTCCATCCCAGACGCAGCCAAGCTCAGTTATGCTAGCAGAGTCCTGCTGGGCCAGCCTGGGGGCACATGGAACAGCCTTCTGCTCCCCACTGCAGTGACCGTGGCACTTGCTTTTGTTCCAGGACCCAGGAAGATCCCAGACACAGATGCCACCATTTTGTACATAGGTTTTGCACTTTCTTGTTGTCTTTGAGAGTTAGGTTTTAAGGCTTCCTTTTGTCTTCTGTAAATACGTTTCACGTAGTTTTGCTAGATAGGTTCTTATGTATATACGTTCTATAGTTTGTTGTTAGAAATATTCTTACCATGTAAATGTGTTCTGGATTTTGAAATGTTTAAAAATAAACCATTTTTACTTTTCACACCCCAGTTCTCTTTGCATTTGCTTTGGGCACGGCAGCATTTCTGAAGTTGTGGTTTCCACTTGCTCCAGGTTGCCAGGGCTGGAGGTCCCTGAGGAAGCTGGCACAGCCACCCTAGGAGTGGGGGTGGTTTTCTGGTTTTCTCCTGGACATAACTACAGCACTTCTGGGTAGCAGGGCAAACATGAGCCTCTTTTAATGCAGGCCCTCCAAACTGGACATGTGAAATGAGGTACAAAAAGCCAAAGGCCACCTGAACCGGGGATCTCTCAATGGATCTTCACATTCTTCCCAGGAAGAAGAACCACAATCACTGTTCTGCCAGGGAAACGGCACCTGCTGGGAATGTGGGGTAGAAAATGTGCTTCTTCCTGCTCCTCTCAAAGCCAAAATTCCTACCCATTTCTTCTAAGTCCTTCTTAGATAAGGACCATGTCCAGCTGAGAGACAGAGAAGCAAAATGGCAGTCCAGGAATAAATGTTCCTGTGCACAACATCCTCCGTTCACAGGGATGGTTTCTCACTGGCACACAGGAGTGAGGAAGGAACCCAAATGCATCATTGTACATAAAGTCAGCTGTGTTGAGAGATGAACAGATCTCACAGGGATATGGAAATCTCCCCTGAAAACCCAGTTCAGGGAGAGCCTGAGCTGTTTTGTGGTTCTAGGCATGAAGATGCTCAGCATCTTCCACAGGTGCTCAGCAGGCAGTAGGATTGTGCCTGGATGTTGCTCTGCAAATGCCAGTGGCTCAGCTGAGAGCTGTGGGAATGATTTCCACTGCACTGAGAGGGGCCACAGTCCTGCAAGGGTCTTTGGTCAGGAGCCAACAGCAGCCGGGAGGGTGGGGAATGCTGGATCTGTACCACTGCTCACCCTTCACCTTCATGTGCAGCTGCCCCCAAAGCTGCCATGGATCACTTTTTATCGTTCTCCTGTTGGGTACATTTTGGAGCAGCTGTTCTATGTGGCTTTTGATGGTGATCCTGTGGGAAGCAGCCATTTGCCTGCTGCGATATCCTCACAACTAAGATGAACTCCTCATTCCCTTTGGTTTCATTTGGGATTTTTTATCTGTTGGATTGGTTGGCGTGGGTTTGTTTATTTGGGGTTTTGTCTGTTTTGGTTTGAGCTTTTTATTTGCTTTGTTCTAAATGACCGGTGAAGTTGGCAGAGCCAAACTCAAGAAAATGTAAACCAGGTTTGACTTTCCAGAAATTACTTCTGGCTGGGTTGAGCTGCCAGATCCCCAGGCTCAGGATCACCAGTAGATTTGCAGGTTTTGCTCTGCATCATCAGCCTGCCCAGACTCTGCTTGGTGTTTCACAACTGGAGAAGATAATGGGCATTGTGCCAAGCTTCCTTTCAAACAGAAAGACCTGAGTCAGCATGACAGAAAAGAAGAAAAAATATAAATCACCAGTTAGAACAGAACCAGTGTCCCAGCATCTTCCCCTCCAGTGTTCTGAATTGTGTACATGAAGAGGCAAAGCTGGGCCTAAAGCTTCCATCTCTCAGTTCCTGATGCTATTTGACTTTAGCCTTGATCCCCCTGATCTGACTGACTGCTGTCCAAGCTGGGCTGGGGATGCTCAGCCTGGAGAGGGAAGACACTGGGGAGGCCACACTGCAGCTGTGCAGGACTGGAAGGGTCCCGCAGGAAAGAAGGGGACTGAGTGTTCAACAGGGCCTGTGGTGACAGGACAAGGGGGATGGCTTTCAACTGCAGGAGCTTGATTGGAGCTGCATCTAAGGAGCTGCTCTTTTACACTGAGGGTGGTGAGGAGCTGGCCCAGGCTGTGCACAGAGGCTCTGGATGTCCCATGCTTGGCCACAGGTCTCTGAGCAGCATGGTCTGGGGCAAGATTGCTCAGCTTGGAACAAGATGATCTTCAGGGTCCCTTCCAAGCCCAACCCTTCAGGGATTCCACCATTCCATGATCACCACTGTCCACTTCAGGCTGACCCCGGACTCCTGGGTACTGCGATGTCACAACCAAGGTTCCAGCTGCAACATGCAGCACCCAGCAAAGAGCACAACACGACCATTGGCCCTTGTGCCACCGCACACTTCACCCCGCTCTTGTGCGCTCCTGCCAGCCTTCTGGTCACCTGCCCCCCGATAGCCCCGTCAGCGCCAAAAGCTCCATATTGACTGGATTGGCCATCCATCCCTGCAGGATGCTGTCATTTGCCCTGAGGATGGTGACTTTTGTCCTGACGATGCTAGCAGTTGTCCTGAGGAAGGTACGGTGCCATTCCATGGAGGTGGACACCCCCAACTGCCCGGGTGGGCTGGAGCTCTGTGGGGATGGTGTGGGACAGGGACCCCACTCTGAGGTTTTGCTACCTCTGCAGGCTGTCACAGAGAGAGAGCAGGAGATGGAGGTGGATATCGAGCCTAATCCAGTGCAGGACATGGACATGGAGGTAGAAGAGGCTGGAGACGAGAAGATGGAAGTGGATATGGAGCCGGATCTGGTGGAGGAGATGGACATGGAGGTAGAAGAGGCTGGAGAAGAGAAGATGGAAGTGGATATCCAGCCGGATCCGGTGGAGGAGATGGACATGGAGGTAGAAGAGGCTGGAGAGGAGAAGATGGAAGTGGATATGCAGCCGGATCCGGTGGAGCAGATGGACATGGAGGTAGAAGAAGCTGGAGAGGAGATGATGGAGGTGGATGTGGCCGTGGAAGAGGAGATGGAATGGGAAGTGGAAGACTATATTGAAGAAATGGAGATTGATGACAAAGATGAAGAGGAGGACATCATCTTGGCGTGAAGACTGGTGCCAGCAGCAGGACAGGCATGTGGTCCCCACGGGCAGAGTGGGTCTCCTGCAGCCAGGCTGGGGCTGAGCTGGGTGGTCCCTGCTCAGGGACGTGGTACCCCGTGCCCTGCATTCTGGTGGCCACCCACAGCCTGTCCTGTGTTGCACAAACTCCATCCCAGACCCAGCCAAGCTCAGTTATGCTAGCAGAGTCCTGCTGGGCCAGCCTGGGGGCACATGGAACAGCCTTCTGCTCCCCACTGCAGTGACTGTGGCATTTGCTTTTGTTCCAGGACCCAGGAAGATCCCAGACACAGATGCCACCATTTTGTACATAGGTTTTGCACTTTCTTGTTGTCTTTGAGAGTTAGGTTTTAAGGCTTCCTTTTGTCTTCTGTAAATACGTTTCACGTAGTTTTGCTAGATAGGTTCTTATGTATATACGTTCTATAGTTTGTTGTTAGAAATATTCTTACCATGTAAATGTGTTCTGGATTTTGAAATGTTTAAAAATAAACCATTTTTACTTTTCACACCCCAGTTCTCTTTGCATTTGCTTTGGGCACGGCAGCATTTCTGAAGTTGTGGTTTCCACTTGCTCCAGGTTGCCAGGGCTGGAGGTCCCTGAGGAAGCTGGCACAGCCACCCTAGGAGTGGGGGTGGTTTTCTGGTTTTCTCCTGGACATAACTACAGCACTTCTGGGTAGCAGGGCAAACATGAGCCTCTTTTAATGCAGGCCCTCCAAACTGGACATGTGAAATGAGGTACAAAAAGCCAAAGGCCACCTGAACCGGGGATCTCTCAATGGATCTTCACATTCTTCCCAGGAAGAAGAACCACAATCACTGTTCTGCCAGGGAAACGGCACCTGCTGGGAATGTGGGGTAGAAAATGTGCTTCTTCCTGCTCCTCTCAAAGCCAAAATTCCTACCCATTTCTTCTAAGTCCTTCTTAGATAAGGACCATGTCCAGCTGAGAGACAGAGAAGCAAAATGGCAGTCCAGGAATAAATGTTCCTGTACACAACATCCTCCATTCACAGGGATGGTTTCTCACTGGCACACAGGAGTGAGGAAGGAACCCAAATGCATCATTGTACATAAAGTCAGCTGTGTTGAGAGATGAACAGATCTCACAGGGATATGGAAATCTCCCCTGAAAACCCAGTTCAGGGAGAGCCTGAGCTGTTTTGTGGTTCTAGGCATGAAGATGCTCAGCATCTTCCACAGGTGCTCAGCAGGCAGTAGGATTGTGCCTGGATGTTGCTCTGCAAATGCCAGTGGCTCAGCTGAGAGCTGTGGGAATGATTTCCACTGCACTGAGAGGGGCCACAGTCCTGCAAGGGTCTTTGGTCAGGAGCCAACAGCAGCCGGGAGGGTGGGGAATGCTGGATCTGTACCACTGCTCACCCTTCACCTTCATGTGCAGCTGCCCCCAAAGCTGCCATGGATCACTTTTTATCGTTCTCCTGTTGGGTACATTTTGGAGCAGCTGTTCTATGTGGCTTTTGATGGTGATCCTGTGGGAAGCAGCCATTTGCCTGCTGCGATATCCTCACAACTAAGATGAACTCCTCATTCCCTTTGGTTTCATTTGGGATTTTTTATCTGTTGGATTGGTTGGCGTGGGTTTGTTTATTTGGGGTTTTGTCTGTTTTGGTTTGAGCTTTTTATTTGCTTTGTTCTAAATGACCGGTGAAGTTGGCAGAGCCAAACTCAAGAAAATGTAAACCAGGTTTGACTTTCCAGAAATTACTTCTGGCTGGGTTGAGCTGCCAGATCCCCAGGCTCAGGATCACCAGTAGATTTGCAGGTTTTGCTCTGCATCATCAGCCTGCCCAGACTCTGCTTGGTGTTTCACAACTGGAGAAGATAATGGGCATTGTGCCAAGCTTCCTTTCAAACAGAAAAACCTGAGTCAGCATGACAGAAAAGAAGAAAAAATATAAATCACCAGTTAGAACAGAACCAGTGTCCCAGCATCTTCCCCTCCAGTGTTCTGAATTGTGTACATGAAGAGGCAAAGCTGGGCCTAAAGCTTCCATCTCTCAGTTCCTGATGCTATTTGACTTTAGCCTTGATCCCCCTGATCTGACTGACTGCTGTCCAAGCGGGGCTGGGGATGCTCAGCCTGGAGAGAGAAGACACTGGGGAGGCCACACTGCAGCTGTGCAGGACTGGAAGGGTCCCGCAGGAAAGAAGGGGACCGAGTGTTCAACAGGGCCTGTGGTGACAGGACAAGGGGGATGGCTTTCAACTGCAGGAGCTTGATTGAAGCTGCATCTAAGGAGCTGCTCTTTTACACTGAGGGTGGTGAGGAGCTGGCCCAGGCTGTGCACAGAGGCTCTGGATGCCCCGTGCTTGGCCACAGGTCTCTGAGCAGCATGGTCTGGGGCAAGATTGCTCAGCTTGGAACAAGATGATCTTCAGGGTCCCTTCCAAGCCCAACCCTTCAGGGATTCCACCATTCCATGATCACCACTGTCCACTTCAGGCTGACCCCGGACTCCTGGGTACTGCGATGTCACAACCAAGGTTCCAGCTGCAACATGCAGCACCCAGCAAAGAGCACAACACGACCATTGGCCCTTGTGCCACCGCACACTTCACCCCGCTCTTGTGCGCTCCTGCCAGCCTTCTGGTCACCTGCCCCCCGATAGCCCCGTCAGCGCCAAAAGCTCCATATTGACTGGATTGGCCATCCATCCCTTCAGGATGCTGTCATTTGCCCTGAGGATGGTGACTTTTGTCCTGACGATGCTAGCAGTTGTCCTGAGGAAGGTACGGTGCCATTCCCTGGAGGTGGACACCCCCAACTGCCCGGGTGGGCTGGAGCTCTGTGGGGATGGTGTGGGACAGGGACCCCACTCTGAGGTTTTGCTACCTCTGCAGGCTGTCACAGAGAGAGAGCAGGAGATGGAGGTGGATATCGAGCCTAACCCAGAGCAGGACATGGACATGGAGGTAGAAGAGGCTGGAGACGAGAAGATGGAAGTGGATATGGAGCCGGATCTGGTGGAGGAGATGGACATGGAGGTAGAAGAGGCTGGAGAGGAGAAGATGGAAGTGGATATGCAGCCGGATCCGGTGGAGGAGATGGACATGGAGGTAGAAGAGGCTGGAGAAGAGAAGATGGAAGTGGATATCCAGCCGGATCCGGTGGAGGAGATGGACATGGAGGTAGAAGAGGCTGGAGAAGAGAAGATGGAAGTGGATATCCAGCCTGATCCGGTGGAGGAGATGGACATGGAGGTAGAAGAGGCTGGAGAGGAGAAGATGGAAGTGGATATGCAGCCGGATCCGGTGGAGCAGATGGACATGGA
Source organism: Motacilla alba alba (assembly GCF_015832195.1). Lineage (NCBI taxonomy): Eukaryota > Metazoa > Chordata > Aves > Passeriformes > Motacillidae > Motacilla > Motacilla alba. Next base: position 9,037,465 of record NC_052035.1, on the reverse strand, counting down.
GGTAGAAGAAGCTGGAGAGGAGATGATGGAGGTGGATGTGGCCGTGGAAGAGGAGATGGAATGGGAAGTGGAAGACTATATTGAAGAAATGGAGATTGATGACAAAGATGAAGAGGAGGACATCATCTTGGCATGAAGACTGGTGCCAGCAGCAGGACAGGCATGTGGTCCCCACGGGCAGAGTGGGTCTCCTGCAGCCAGGCTGGGGCTGAGCTGGGTGGTCCCTGCTCAGGGACGTGGTACCCAGTGCCCTGCATTCTGGTGGCCACCCACAGCCTGTCCTGTGTTGCACAAACTCCATCCCAGACCCAGCCAAGCTCAGTTATGCTAGCAGAGTCCTGCTGGGCCAGCCTGGGGGCACATGGAACAGCCTTCTGCTCCCCACTGCAGTGACCGTGGCACTTGCTTTTGTTCCAGGACCCAGGAAGATCCCAGACACAGATGCCACCATTTTGTACATAGGTTTTGCACTTTCTTGTTGTCTTTGAGAGTTAGGTTTTAAGGCTTCCTTTTGTCTTCTGTAAATACGTTTCACGTAGTTTTGCTAGATAGGTTCTTATGTATATACGTTCTATAGTTTGTTGTTAGAAATATTCTTACCATGTAAATGTGTTCTGGATTTTGAAATGTTTAAAAATAAACCATTTTTACTTTTCACACCCCAGTTCTCTTTGCATTTGCTTTGGGCACGGCAGCATTTCTGAAGTTGTGGTTTCCACTTGCTCCAGGTTGCCAGGGCTGGAGGTCCCTGAGGAAGCTGGCACAGCCACCCTAGGAGTGGGGGTGGTTTTCTGGTTTTCTCCTGGACATAACTACAGCACTTCTGGGTAGCAGGGCAAACATGAGCCTCTTTTAATGCAGGCCCTCCAAACTGGACATGTGAAATGAGGTACAAAAAGCCAAAGGCCACCTGAACCGGGGATCTCTCAATGGATCTTCACATTCTTCCCAGGAAGAAGAACCACAATCACTGTTCTGCCAGGGAAACGGCACCTGCTGGGAATGTGGGGTAGAAAATGTGCTTCTTCCTGCTCCTCTCAAAGCCAAAATTCCTACCCATTTCTTCTAAGTCCTTCTTAGATAAGGACCATGTCCAGCTGAGAGACAGAGAAGCAAAATGGCAGTCCAGGAATAAATGTTCCTGTACACAACATCCTCCGTTCACAGGGATGGTTTCTCACTGGCACACAGGAGTGAGGAAGGAACCCGAATGCATCATTGTACATAAAGTCAGCTGTGTTGAGAGATGAACAGATCTCACAGGGATATGGAAATCTCCCCTGAAAACCCAGTTCAGGGAGAGCCTGAGCTGTTTTGTGGTTCTAGGCATGAAGATGCTCAGCATCTTCCACAGGTGCTCAGCAGGCAGTAGGATTGTGCCTGGATGTTGCTCTGCAAATGCCAGGGGCTCAGCTGAGAGCTGTGGGAATGATTTCCACTGCACTGAGAGGGGCCACAGTCCTGCAAGGGTCTTTGGTCAGGAGCCAACAGCAGCCGGGAGGGTGGGGAATGCTGGATCTGTACCACTGCTCACCCTTCACCTTCATGTGGAGCTGCCCCCAAAGCTGCCATGGATCACTTTTTATCGTTCTCCTGTTGGGTACATTTTAGAGCAGCTGTTCTATGTGGCTTTTGATGGTGATCCTGTGGGAAGCAGCCATTTGCCTGCTGCGATATCCTCACAACTAAGATGAACTCCTCATTCCCTTTGGTTTCATTTGGGATTTTTTATCTGTTGGATTGGTTGGCGTGGGTTTGTTTATTTGGGGTTTTGTCTGTTTTGGTTTGAGCTTTTTATTTGCTTTGTTCTAAATGACCGGTGAAGTTGGCAGAGCCAAACTCAAGAAAATGTAAACCAGGTTTGACTTTCCAGAAATTATTTCTGGCTGGGTTGAGCGGCCAGATCCCCAGGCTCAGGATCACCAGTAGATTTGCAGGTTTTGCTCTGCATCATCAGCCTGCCCAGACTCTGCTTGGTGTTTCAGAAATGGAGAAGATAATGGACATTGTGCCAAGCTTCCTTTCAAACAGAAAGACCTGAGTCAGCATGACAGAAAGAAAGAAAAAAAAAATCACCAGTTAGAACAGAACCAGTGTCCCAGCATCTTCCCGTTCAGTGTTATGAATTGTGTACATGAAGAGGCAAAGCTGGGCCTAAAGCTTCCATCTCTCAGTTCCTGATGCTATTTGACTTTAGCCTTGATCCCCCTGATCTGACTGACTGCTGTCCAAGCTGGGCTGGGGATGCTCAGCCTGGAGAGGGAAGACACTGGGGAGGCCACACTGCAGCTGTGCAGGACTGGAAGGGTCCCGCAGGAAGGAAGGGGACCGAGTGTTCAACAGGGCCTGTGGTGACAGGACAAGGGGGATGGCTTTCAACTGCAGGAGCTTGATTGAAGCTGCATCTAAGGAGCTGCTCTTTTACACTGAGGGTGGTGAGGAGCTGGCCCAGGCTGTGCACAGAGGCTCTGGATGCCCCGTGCTTGGCCACAGGTCTCTGAGCAGCATGGTCTGGGGCAAGATTGCTCAGCTTGGAACAAGATGATCTTCAGGGTCCCTTCCAAGCCCAACCCTTCAGGGATTCCACCATTCCATGATCACCACTGTCCACTTCAGGCTGACCCTGGACTCCTGGGTACTGCGATGTCACAACCAAGGTTCCAGCTGCAACATGCAGCACCCAGCAAAGAGCACAACACGACCATTGGCCCTTGTGCCACCGCACACTTCACCCCGCTCTTGCGAGCTCCTGCCAGCCTTCTGGTCACCTGCCCCCCGATAGCCCCGTCAGCGCCAAAAGCTCCATATTGACTGGATTGGCCATCCATCCCTTCAGGATGCTGTCATTTGCCCTGAGGATGGTGACTTTTGTCCTGACGATGCTAGCAGTTGTCCTGAGGAAGGTACGGTGCCATTCCATGGAGGTGGACACCCCCAACTGCCCGGGTGGGCTGGAGCTCTGTGGGGATGGTGTGGGACAGGGACCCCACTCTGAGGTTTTGCTACCTCTGCAGGCTGTCACAGAGAGAGAGCAGGAGATGGAGGTGGATATCGAGCCTAACCCAGAGCAGGACATGGACATGGAGGTAGAAGAGGCTGGAGAAGAGAAGATGGAAGTGGATATGCAGCTGGATCTGGTGGAGGAGATGGACATGGAGGTAGAAGAGGCTGGAGAGGAGAAGATGGAAGTGGATATCCAGCCGGATTCGGTGGAGGAGATGGACATGGAGGTAGAAGAGGCTGGAGAGGAGGAGATGGAAGTGGATATCCAGCCGGATCCGGTGGAGGAGATGGACATGGAGGTAGAAGAGGCTGGAGAGGAGAAGATGGAAGTGGATATGCAGCCGGATCCGGTGGAGGAGATGGACATGGAGGTAGAAGAAGCTGGAGAGGAGATGATGGAGGTGGATGTGGCCGTGGAAGAGGAGATGGAATGGGAAGTGGAAGACTATATTGAAGAAATGGAGATTGATGACAAAGATGAAGAGGAGGACATCATCTTGGCGTGAAGACTGGTGCCAGCAGCAGGACAGGCATGTGGTCCCCACGGGCAGAGTGGGTCTCCTGCAGCCAGGCTGGGGCTGAGCTGGGTGGTCCCTGCTCAGGGACGTGGTACCCCGTGCCCTGCATTCTGGTGGCCACCCACAGCCTGTCCTGTGTTGCACAAACTCCATCCCAGACGCAGCCAAGCTCAGTTATGCTAGCAGAGTCCTGCTGGGCCAGCCTGGGGGCACATGGAACAGCCTTCTGCTCCCCACTGCAGTGACCGTGGCACTTGCTTTTGTTCCAGGACCCAGGAAGATCCCAGACACAGATGCCACCATTTTGTACATAGGTTTTGCACTTTCTTGTTGTCTTTGAGAGTTAGGTTTTAAGGCTTCCTTTTGTCGTCTGTAAATACGTTTCACGTAGTTTTGCTAGATAGGTTCTTATGTATATACGTTCTATAGTTTGTTGTTAGAAATATTCTTACCATGTAAATGTGTTCTGGATTTTTAAATGTTTAAAAATAAACCGTTTTTACTTTTCACACCCCAGTTCTCTTTGCACTTGCTTTGGGCACGGCAGCATTTCTGAAGTTTTGGTTTCCACTTGCTGGGTCCCTGGGGAAGCTGGCACAGCCACTCTAGGAGTGGGGGCACCTGTGCACAGAGGGGTCCCACTGACAGAGGCCACCTTCTCCTTGCAGTTTCTCTGGACACACTTGGTAGCTGTGGGGGAAATCCCAGATCCCTGTCTCCTGGGATCCCATGCTGGAGCAGGGCTGAGCCTGCATGGTCCTGCAGAGCCTCAGCCATGGCTCTTCCTTGGGTAGCCCCTGGGCTAATGAGCGTGCGCTGGGCTGTGGGTCACCCCTGTTCCTGGGCACCCTTAGGGGCTGGAGCCAGCCTGGAGGGAGCCCCAGCCCTACATGGACCAAGATTTCCTTTGGAAACCCCCTCTGTCCCCAGGCTCTGGTACAAGCACCACACGAACTGATCCTTGTAGTTAAAGGTCTGGTGTTAATTGGCACAAATTTGTCCCTTGGACTTTCTAGCACAGCAAATGTCAGCACTTGTAATCCCTGTTCTGACTCCCTGCTCGGGCACCAAACCATCTGAACCTGACAGAACATCTTTAATTAGCACCAACCTGCAGAGAGCTACAGGAGGAGAACCTACCCCCACCCCCCCAGGGAAACACTTGACAGTGATAGTCTGGGGCAGGGCTGAATTACAGGCTGGAATTAAGGAGGAAGTTTTTCACAGGAAGAGTGGTCAAATACTGGAATCATCTGCCCAGGGAGGTGGTGGAGTCACCATCCCTGGATGTGTTTAAAAAAAGACTGGATGTGGCACTTGGTGCCACGATCTAGTTGAGGTGTTAGAACACGGGTTGGGCTCGATGATCTTAAAGGTCTCTTCCAACCTAGAAACTCTGTGATTCTGTGAAACAAAAGCATTTTAATGCCAAGAGAGAGGATTTTTTTATTGCTGAATTCATTCTCCAAGAACAATAATGAAAGCTTTTGGTCTCCTCACCTGCCACAGATGTGTATTGCTGAGGTTTGCTTCTGGGTTAGGACTGATTTTTATTAACCCCGATGCTGTTCCTGGCTAAGGTGCAGAGGTGATATTTCAGAGCCAGCTGAGCTCAGCACAGCTTGTGCAACACTCAATTTCCAGACCCAGACATTCAGGCCATGCAAACTGATACTTTTTCGTCTCTGTGCAAAGATCAGTATTAGGACACCACTGACGTACCACACACTTCTCAGAGCTGTCCCTTTCATCCAGCTCTCCCCAGCCACTTCACAGACTTCACTCCAAGCAGTTTCTGATAGAGTTCAGTCTCACATGGGATTTAATCCTGTTTTTTCTTCATCTTCTCCTGAGCTGTCTCCAGACATGGTGTGTGGGCACTGTCTGACAGCAGCAGCATTAACGTGTCACCTCCCTGACACTGAGCTTCATGTCACAACTTTTCATCAAAAGCAGCAAATAAATGATTCCTGCTGGGTCCCCACAGCTCCATGGGGAGTTGGTGTGGCTGCAGGTCCAGCACCAGCCCTAGTGCACAGGAATTTCAGGAGGAGATACAGCAGGAATCAGCCATTCACAGAGAAAAACAACAGTTTGCATGGCCAGATCCCCACAACACTGCAGACTCTGGTAACCCAGACTCTGCATTTTCACTCTGGCCTCTGTGCCTTACTTTTCCGCTCACTAAAGTCCTGCCAGTTTCCCTCTTGCTCAGGTTCCAAAGATAATTAAAAGCAGCATTAGGAGCAGGGATAGATGATGGGGAACTGGCCCAAGGCTTGACAAAATTTCTCTTCTCAGGCCTGACAATTCCAGCCAAGGAGAGAGGAAAAGCCTGCATGAAAGAGGTGTGAAATCAAAGCAGTAATCAAATTTAGGTATAATGAGAGCAGCTGAAGAGGTTTTCAGTGTTCAGAACAAGATTAGCAGCTCCAGGCACAGGAGGGATGCGACATTTTCCCCGCTGTAACAACACTGTGATGCAAATTGCATCTCAAATCCTTCTTCCCAGCTCTGGGACCTGTTCAGCCACAAACGTCTTGCTGAATTTTTAAAGCAAAGCGAAAGTTGGTCAGAGAGGTGGTTTGCAAATAAAAAGCTTAGAGGACAGCTTGGAAGCACCAGCTGGAGCAGAGAGAGGCAGAGCCTGGCCCCGAGGTGCAGCACAGCCACACGACACATGCCTGAAACTCTAAGAAATTAAAGAACTTGCCACTTGTTTTTCTCCCACAGGAGATACAGAAGGTGCTTTATGGAATCCCAGCCTCCTTCACACTGCATCAGCATGCAGGGGAGCGCAAGGATGAAGATTACAGCACCTTCTGCTACTGCTTCCATCTCCTGACTCAAATCTCACCAAAATCTGTCACCATTGGGCCTTCCCAAAGCCTCAGATTCACTCTGTCCTTGCAGGATTTCAGTTCTGAGGAGCATGAAGGGAGATAAAGGCACTTGCACACACCAGAGGTGCCATTGCTGCCTGAGGCATTTTACTGCCCAGGTTAGTGACTGTGAAACCATCAAAATCAGCCCCTCTGACAGCACCAGGCCAACAGCAGGACGTCAGGGCCTGCACAAGGTTGGAAATGCCATTTTTTAATATTTCTCTCCCAGTCTCTCATTTCATGGTGCCATTGCAGGGGTTAATCCCATCACTCAGCAGCAAGTCTTGGCAATCAGCTTCAGATGGATTTTTAGTGCTGAGCAAATAAGAGGCAATTTTACTTTGTCTCCAATGAATGAAATTTCACCTAAATCAGAAAAACTCTGTGTTCTGAGGCTGGCCAGGCACTAACCACTGCCAGGTCCCCAAGCCTGGATGTTAAACTGCTCTAATATTGAAAAGTTAAATTTATTCGGCTTTGTGTACAAGATTATTCTCTCTCAAAAGAACTGGAATCCATATAATTGCATTTCCAAGCACTAAACTCAGACCAGCCACAAAGAGCACAAGAGACAAGAAAAGAAATAGAGATTTCTAAGGAGATGGAAATTGAATGTTGAGTTTTTCCCATCATAGAAAGTTTCATGAATTATCACCTGCCAGCTTCTTGCCTTCACTTGTGTGGCCACCACTGAATACCCTCAGAGATAAGAAAATGTTTGTCCTGCTGAAAACTGGGACTGGAAGTCAAAAACGTCTCATATATCTGAATTAAAAGACAACATAATGAAAAGAGCTGCCTTATAATAGCAAGATATGATGGGCAGCAGGGATGGCTGAAGCCAGCAGAGATAAGTCCATGAACTATTCATGCTACAAAGATTTCTGACAAAACCCCCAATAACCCAAAAGGAATGTTTTGTCTGGCAGAGCTGATAGGAACCCTGTGCATTTCATTCAGCTATTGGCAGCAAATAGAGATCAGCTTGAAGCTCCTTTGGTCCACTACTACTTATTTCTTTTCACCCAGAAAATGCAATTACATCTACTCTTTGGGAAGAAATTACTGCTTTGAGTGGTTCAAGGCAAAGAGTTTCTTCCCATACTCACTCATAATCAGGCGCAAGAGAAATATTTTCTAAAAAGATCTCTTCAAAATTTTGGAGTGACTTTCAACATAAATAACTTGGTTATTTTGCTCAAAATGATAAGGGAATTGAATTGGGCTCCCTCAGCTTAAGAAGAAGTGTTTCCTCCTAGTTCTTCACAAAGAGGAACAAAACACTTTGTTGCAGCAAACTGAAGGGAGGAAGAGGTTTCTTTCCCCCTGGGCTGCACAATAGGAGACAATTTTGTTGCCAAGAGGCAGCAAAACCCAGCCAATTTCCAGTTCTTTTAGTGTAAGGGAAAAGCTCTGAGGATCACAGCTGCAGGAAACACAGAGTGGGAGGAGCAGGGGATCTGCTGGGGGTTCTGGGGTGGGGGACAGATTAAAGAAATGTTCAAGCAAAACCCGTGAGAGCTCAAGATTCCATCACTCAGAGGAGAAACTCCATTTGACCCAAATGCCATTCAAATCTAACAAACATTGAGGCATTTCCCCAAGCTCTGCTGAGCCATCAGGTATGACCCAAATCACTCTGTGGGACCAGAGCAGCAGATCCCTGGCATGGGACAGGGATGCTCCCCTAGGAAGCCGCCTGCATTGCCCATGGGACTCACAAAATCTGCTTCTAAAGACCCCAACATACAAAAAACTCCACATTAAAAGCCTTTCATTTGGGGTTTCACTTCTGCACCTGTCTGTTGTCACTAGGCAGCTGCTCCACTTCAACACCCTTCTGATGGGTATGAATTTTATCCTTATTTCCAGCCTACACAGGAAGTAATTTCCATTCATTCTTCTGCAAAGTCTGGGAGCTTGTACCTGATTTGTTCTTCCTCTCCTGGTGTGCATTTGTGCACCTAAAATGCCAAAGCCAAGAGCATTTCCTTGTTTAAATCATGTCATTTGTCCTTATTATTTCCTTCCCATACAGTTGCACAGATCTGGTGCTGGCTCAACACTCAGAATGTTGACAGCACAAAGGCCAGTTCTCACACTGACTTCTCCACGTTTTGGACCAAGCCTGCAAAGAAGGAAATACAGCAAAGAAATTCCAAACAGGGGCCCTAATAAAGGTAATAAACTGCCACATGCCTGTGTTTGCTGCAGGGAAGAATAGTGCTGCTTATTAAATCATTACAAACAATTAAAGCAGCAGAGGGGAGGAAGACAGCTCTATGGTTTCCAGCTCCCCAGTCCTCTGCCCCTGGCATGAATTTCATAAAGCGCAAATCTCCCAGCAGAGTTCCCTCAGCAATTGATTTCCTACTCGTGGAGCACAGCAGGCACACACCCTGGCTTTCCTGGACAGAAAAGGAGAATTTGCCTCCATGTTTTTCCCAGCCACACGGCTGTGATGTCAAATCCCCCTCCCTGCCCTGCCAGGAGATTCCTGAAGTGATTCCTGATGTTTCTGTAGGGTGACGACCCTCTGGAGAGGCACAGAGAGCTTTGTGTCAGTGTAAGGGACCCCCACAAGGGCAGATCTCTAATTCAGGCTCCATCACAGGCAATTCCTAGCTGTAAATCCGCAGTGATTGCATTTCCCCAGAACAGGTAATTTCAAGCACATTTTTCTCTTGAGCGGTTCTGCCTTCCACAAAAGCAGCGTGCCAGGGATTGCTTTGGAGATGAGCACCAGGAAACATAGCAACACCTAACAGCCAAGACCATCCAAACCCACTTACCAGCTCACCCCCACATCTCCTGGACTCACTTGAATGCCCAGGAGAGTCTGAAAAGCCAACTGTTTTCTAAGAAACAGCTGTGCAATCGAAAGGTAAATGACAGGGACAACCAGCCCCACACAGGTGCCTTAAGCAGGAGAAAGAGCAGGAGGGATCCAGCCCTTACTGACAGAGGTGCAGCTCAAGTGATGCTCACTCGCTATTTGGGTTGCTTTTGTTGCTTTTACATTAACAACACCACAATTGTTCTCCCTCCCTGCAGCCGCATGGAAAAAATTCACTGGTCTCTCAGCTCTTTCTTGCCTCTCTCTGCCTGAAATCATTTTCCCCTCGTACAACCAGCAAAACAGGGTTTGTTTTCATGATGGAAATAAGTCCAGAAACTCTTTGGCTGATTTCAATACGGACAACATCACTACAAACCACCCATTTCTCAGGTGCCCCAAGGCAGCAAGGGAGGGAAATTTGACAACAGAGGTGGGAACACCTGCCATGGGTAACAGCATCATATTCTGCCTCTCTCATGGATGCTTTTCTTCCCAGTTCAGAAAATTCCCTGCCCTTTTTAAGGCTGTAGAAGACTACTGTCTGCCCCACAAAACGAGGAGCAAACCAAGCAGGAATGCTGCAGAACAACTCTGTTCCTATGATATTATTCTGCTGAACCCATAAATCTGCAGAAGAACGGGCACTGCCAACCCCTGATTGCAGAGGAGGGAGTTCGTCACATCCTCCCCGTAAATTAGGATTTATCAGAGATGGAGAATTGATTGCCAAGTAACCTGCAGAGACACAAAACTGCTCTGCAGTTTTCTAGGACTTACTGAGCAGTACAAAAAAGTTATTGATGCAGCTGGGGAGTGTTTCTGTACAGGATGTGCACCTCCTGACATCCCAAGCAGAGAAAAGTTTACTTAAGATTTGCAAGAAAAAAGTAATTCTTCTTATTTAAAAAAATGGAAAAAATAAATGGAAAATCAACTTCATGGCAAGGAGCCTCAATAAGAGTTTGCAGAATTTGTTGAAAACAGGTCATTTACAAGGAAATAATTTTCATCTGCCTTCAAGTGGAGTTGTGAAGCAGGTGGAGATGGAGATGTCTCAGACTCTGAGTGTGCTCCTTACTGGCAAAATGACACTGATATTACCAAGTATTAGAAGTGAAAAACTTCAGTGATAACTCAGCCCTCCAACACAAAACACCTTCTCCCACGCAGTCAGCACTTGTCTGAAATCATTCCCCTTGGCAGGAGGCCCTGCATGGCCTGGTGAGTTCTGCACTTCAGAAATGTTTCCCTGTGGAAAACACTTTTATTTATTTGCTTTTTCTGCTTCTCCTCAATAAGCATCCAAAATTTCTCTCTGGTGTGGTTATCTATAATTTGCATCAATATGATTTCTGAGGGGGGCTTTATTTACCCAGCATGCTGTGAAAGCCCCAGTCAAAGACCTCACAGCTTCAATCCCCAGGGAATTGAATTTGGGGCTTTGTTTTGGGGCTCAAATTAGATTTTATAGAGAGAAGAGCCAGCTGTTCCTGACAGTCACTGCTCTTTTGTCTGTTTCTGGGGCCCACACTGAATCCAGTCCCTCCCTCACTTGTTCAAACAATCCCCACTATGGCCATGAGCATGGGGTGCAGATGAGCAGAGAGCACCAGCCATAAACCTCATCTTGCAGTAATCCCTTCCCTTTTATCTTTTGCGTTTTAAATTATTTTATGAGTTTTATAGCACACCATTTCTTACTCAATTCACCTGAGTTATCCAATTTACATTTTTCTCCATCACACTGACATAACCAACATGGCTCACACTCTTAGCACTGAATTTTCATGACCACATACATGGCCACAGGAATTATGAAGTTCTATTTAAGTAGGTCAGGCTGGCATTAATTGTAAAACAGAGCTGTAATAAAATATTGCAGTCCAAAGCCAGAATCAAGTTTCAAACCAGGCTAAGCTCAAACCAGGCCTTCTGCTTTTCCCTCTTTTCCTTACAATAGTTGTAAGGAAAACGTATTGGAAACTTTGTACTCCCCAATGTCTGTTGGCCAAAAGAGTGTGGAGAAAGGTGCCAGCTCTGTGTAATTGCACTGAAAAACATTGTTCCAAAAAACAGATTTCATCTGTTTTGTTGGTTTGGGGTTTTTTACAATGAACATTGTAGAAAATATTAGACCATCTCTCTAAAATATAATATTAAGGTGAAGATGAGTCATTTCACTGTCATGACACAAAAGGGAGGGAAACCAGAGTGAAGAAAGCAACAAATTCATTCAGCAGCAATTTGCACTCCACAACCCTCTGGTGATGAGGCTTTCAGGCCAGAGGAGCTCTGCTACTTAAGCAGACAAGGCAACACATTAAGCTGTTGCTTAGAGATATTGGAATATATTGCACAGAGCCTGCTCCCCGGTGAGATCCCTGAAGAGCTCCCGGCTGTTTTTCCAAGGATGCTTTATAGCCCTGCTGCAGTGCTGCTGTTTGTAAAGACTCACAGCTTTTCCAAGCAGGTCAAGCAATGACGGAAAGGGTGACTTTTCGCAAGAGAAAGTTCAGATGGCATTGAAAAAGTCAAAGTGAAAACTCATCTCACTTGGACGTGGCAGACACCAAGGGCTCTTAGCAGCTGTGTTACAACCAGCTTAATAGCAACTAAATAATGTATATTCCTGCCAGGAATGCTGATGGACCACTGCACTGCAGGACACCCTCATCTGCCAGCAGCACAGGAAGGACAGGGATCCAGGGAAGAGCTGATTCCTACCTGCTGATTCACACAAACTTTGGGCAAAAAACATCCTTTTATTTCGGTTTTGCTCTCACCTTTTCAAACTAGGATTCCTCCTTATGTCCTAACCCTCAGCTGTGCTGAGGAACCTCCTTGCACACGCTCTGTGCACATTTGGTAAAGGCCACCAGTAGGAAACAGAGCCCTGTTAACAAATCCGTGGTCAAGAGAACTCCAAAAGGAAGCAGTTAGCTGTACCCCAGAGTCCCATCACATCCCAGGCTTTTTCCTCACAGGTCCCGCAGGCAAATTACACAAACGGTGTCACTCACGTGGGCTGATAGAAGAACTCTGAGATAGGAAAGCAGAAAAGCTCCAAGTCCAAAGGACCAATCGACCCATAGATTGATGCAGCAGATTAGCTTCTCCTGCTTCCAGAGTTAAGGAGGATGAGGCAGCAGCATCTCTGGCACAGTCAGAGCCATGGGACAGTGTTTGCCCACTCCTCGTGGCAGCACTGACACAAGGGAAGCCCCAGGCCACTGGCCCAAGCCCCTCACACCCCACAAAGGTGATGAGCAGCACTGGAAAAGGGGAGAGTCCACTTCCAGAAACCTCCCTCTTTCAAAGGGTTCTGCTTTCAGCAAACTAAACTGGCTCAGGGCAGCAAACCAACCAAAATACACACTCACTTCCAGCCCTGGAGAAAAGCAGGAATAAATGCTGGAGAATAAAAGCATCTTGTAATGGAAACAGGTTCTAATTTCTCTCTGCAGCAAGGCTGCTTGAACCAGTGGGGAGTGGGAGAGGAAATGAGGGTGTTTAAAGCAGCGTTCCCTGTGCACTCGAAATTCTCACAGAGATGTATTAATTGCAGCAAGACTGGCACGGTGTCCTTGCTCCCACTGCCACGAGTACTCTACCAGAGCTCCCTTAATTAACACATCTGACAGCACAGCTCCTGCTGGGAGCCAGGCAGCCTCTTGCAATGCCACTCGCCCTCCATGGCTGGTGGCACCTCTGGGTGGCTCCAGCCAGCACCACAGGGCTGGGGAAGGTGTGGTGGAAGAGCCAGAGTCTCCAAGAAGTGCTGGGAATGAGGGCTAACCCATTGCAGGAGCCTCCCAACCTCTTTCCTGGCTGGCAGGGAGCAAACAACTTAGCCAGCCAGCCACCCGCTCCCAGGGCTACAGCTTTTATTCCCCATCACAGCTGGGCTGAGGAAATTGCTGCACGGTTTGTGTTGATTGCTCCCCTGCAGAGCCAGACGGGGCAGTTATTGATATGTGCTTTCCCTGACAAAAATAGGCCTTTTATGGACTCTTTACTCCCATTTTCCTAAAATCACTTCCTGAACCCCTTTGCCTTCACTGCAGCTTTCGGTGGGCAGGATGTGTCACCAGTCCCTGGATCCATGACAATTATCACCGTTCAAAAGCACTTTCTTTGCCCACAGTTCACCAGTTTACCGATGGGGACATTTGCCCTGCAGACACCCCTCACCACCTGCAGCTCTTGCCTGGTTCCCTGAGGTGTCCTACAAGGTGAGCACCATCACCTGCCTAAGCCAGCCTGGCTCAATAAGGCTGGGAAGGTTTTGGGGGGAAGCAGGAGGACATCCCAGCTTGTGGGTGAATGTTATCCTATAAGTAGCCTGACCAGGCACACTTACCTTGCCAGAAGCAATTTCAGCCCATTTGATGTCATCAGTTCTGGGCATTTCTCAGGACAGCAGGTCCTGTTGTGGTAGGACAAGGGGGAATGGCTTTAAACAGAAGGAGGGTGGATTTAAATTAGATATAAGAAAGAAGTTTCTTTACAATGAGGATGGTGAGGCACTACCACAGGTTACCCAGAGAGGTGGTAGATGCCCCATCCCTGGGAGCATTCGAGGTCAGGTGGGATGGTTCAGTTCTGAGCAATCTGATCTGGTTGATGATGTCCTTGCTCATTGCAGGGGGCTGGACTAGATGACCTTTAAAGGTCCCTTCCAACCCAAACTACTCCCTGATTCTATTATTAACCTGCAATGCTTTTGAAAGCCTGAACACTTCATACAAATAAATCACCTTAATAACCAGTGACTGCAAGACAGCCAGCCGAGAACATTTTGTTTTGGTAAACAGGTTATTGATTGTATATCTGTGTCCTTGAGATGAACTTGACTCCTTGACAGCAACAGGAGCCCAACAAAACAGGTTCTCCATAACTCCAAAATGGTGGATGGCCTTTGTCTGGAGCCAGCAGCTCATGAGCTTTATGAAGGCAATAAAGCACCACTGATTTAGCATTGGCAGGGATTTCCCCCTCCCTAAAACACTGCCTTTTCTTTGTTTGCACAGCTGACTCAAGCTGCACAGTGTGAACATGGGCTTCAAGAGGCAAAGTCCATCTCTATGGCATGGATTTGCCAGGAATAAAATCTTTGTCCCTGCTGCACTGTGCTGATGATGGAGCTGTTGGCACAAAAGTAGGTCCAAGCAGCTCTGAGGGAAAGCACAGCTCGTGCCCTTTGTAGCAGCATCTTCAAACCAGTGCTTGATTTCCAGGGCTTTATGCCACTGTAACATTTATAATCAAGGGATGCCCAGCCAGAGAAGACAAGAAGAGTAAAACATTCTCTCCAAGCACTCCCCATCACACCAATATAAATGGATCTGTTTCCCCTGTGCACAGCCTCTGGCCCTGGTTGGGCCCTGAGACACACAGAGGAAATAGTTTCTCTGTTGGTAGAACAGTTCCTACTGCAGAGCAATTTCCTACATGAATTTATATCTGTTGGCAATTGCTCTCCCCAAAGCAAACAAGTTTTTTTTGGAGAACCAGGCAAGGAGCTCTGAAAGCAGGTGCCAGTAATTTGTTTGGGGCATATAAGCAAAAGCCCCTCTACCCACACCAGGCAATGAGCTTTAATTAGTCTCCATCTCATCTCTGAGAGGTTATTTTAATCAAGCACATCCTAACCAAGGCACGGAGAGCATGTTCACTACAGATAATGAGGAGTAAGGCACAAGGCAGAGGGTAAAGCACAAGGGAGCATCATCAGCAACACAGCTCCTGCAGCCCCCTCAGCTCCCAGCCCCTAAAATACACAGCACCCAGGCACACAACCCCTGGCCATGGCAGCATGATGCCAATTCCATGACAATATAGTTTGGGAAGAGAAAGGACAGCTTTTAAGCTATCCCAGAGACCAGAGATATACTTTATGCTGAAAAACAGAAAGCCTCAAAGGATTGTGGATGAAAAATACTTTAAAACCCTTTTGTCCCAGGGAATAGTTACAGATCAGCAAATGTAACATCACATTCTCCTGAATTTTTCTGCCTTCCTGTATGGTTTTCTCTGAAAAAAAAGACAACAGCAATTCCTGGAAACTGTATTTCCCCTGCAGATCTACCAAAGCCTTGCTTCATTTACAACTCCTTATAAACCACACCAGCTTTCCCGAAACAGGCATGAAGAAAGCTCCAGGGCTGTTTCATCTGAAGAAGTATCATCCATATCATTCCTATGCAATATAATTGGACAATATAATTCCTGTTTCATTTTCCTGAAGCCCAATGTCTGGTTAGATTTTGGCCAAGGTACAGAAAATATCTTGAAGAGTTGTACATTGGGCATAAAAAAAATCCCATCTGCTGAAAAGTCGGTTATAGCCATGGCTTTAAGAAGTGTTTTACTCCCACCCAGCTACTGGTGCACAATGATCTTGCCAGAAGAATATAAAAACATCCAAAGAAGAGGAGCAAAGTTGAGCACAGTTCTTGGCTACTGGCTCAGATATATGAGCTAGCCCTCCTGGTTAAATGCACTCAGCCAGGCATGGCAGTGATGGATGCCTGTGTTTTCCCTTGCCTTGTCTTGAGACAAAGGTCAGGCAACATTTAAAAGACTAAAGGAGAATCAAAAGACTCTTGAGTTTCTTTTTCTTTGTTTTCTTTAGGGACATGCTGGTAAAGTGATCTTACATAGTTGCTCTGTAACCTGGGGTGCATTTCCAACAAGCTTCATGGGACTCCTGCACCTCCTGATGCACATCTGAAGGATTTCACTGAATTTCCAAAGCCAGATCAGAGACCCAGCTGGAGAAACCCAGCCAGAGTTCCCTAGAGCACCGAAAACAGCACAGATCTGGCAAGGTATGTCTGTTTATTTGTTTATTTTGCACATTGTAATGTAGCCCACCCTCCTCCTACTCCCTTTATTAAAACCAGCCACTGTTCCCTATTGA
Source organism: Motacilla alba alba (assembly GCF_015832195.1). NCBI lineage: Eukaryota > Metazoa > Chordata > Aves > Passeriformes > Motacillidae > Motacilla > Motacilla alba. Next base: position 9,021,298 of record NC_052035.1, on the reverse strand, counting down.
AGCAGTTTAATCCCCTGCTTCCCACCGTTCATGCATCCCTCACTCAGCCAGTCCTGGGTTCTGCCTGTGTCCCTCAACATCTCCCTCATTCCTGAAGGAAACATCCACCGCATTTACTATGTTAATAACCCTGCAGGGAGAAAACCCTTGTTTCCCCCCTTCCCTGATCTGAGCAAGTGCTAATTGGTCAGACGTGCAACGCGCACACACAGAAGCGTCGTGTTGATCTGATTGCAAATCCCGGTACGTCAGCAACCCAGAGACCCTCCTCCAGCTCGGATCAGAGGGAAGAGGCTCACCAGAGTGAGCAGCAGGTGCTGGAGCAGGCAGCGGAGCCGCTTCCCAGGTAAGGGACACTTCACTCCCCATCCCCAGCGCCGGCAGTCCCACTCACTGTATTGCTGTGCGACAACAAAAGGCAAGGGAAGTGAGGCACTTCTCTCTGCAGAGCCTGGGACCGGCTGCCAAACCTTTGATCTTCACGGTGGAGGGGGGTAGGGGTCGGTTGTTTGTTCATTCCCTGTGGAGGAATTCTTGGAAGTGTAGGCAATAGTGATGGATATGGTAACTGCTACAGATGGGATGATTCTTGCGGTGTCTCTAAGGTGGATTTACTTTTAGGGTACTTTTTTCCCTCTTCCTTGATTAATCCTGAACTTCTGAGATTTACAGGTTTGTCTGTCCGTCTGTGCCAAATTTGGGGTGCTGCCAGTTGTTTGTACTGGGGATGGTTTTCAGAGTGAATAAGTTCATAGCCCACCCTCGCTTAAAGGTGTACTTTGATTGCAGGGTAATCCCCTTTAACCGTTAATTTCAGAAATACTCCCTGAACTATTTTTCCCGCTCCTTCTTTTGCTAGGGGACCCTGGGAGTGGGGAGTAGCAGTGTCAGAAACTTCTTCATTGTTTGTGAAATCCCAGTCCGTGAAGAGCCTGAACTCCGACACAAAGGCAGGCTCTAATTAACCACTGGAACGCTTCTTCTCCGGCACGGAAAGCAAGAGCTGTGCCAGAGAAACAGCAGCCATCCCTCTGGTCCTCCAAGGGCTGTGAACAGCCAGCCAGGCACGAAATTCCCCCTTCTGCCTCCTTGTTCCTGCCAGCCCCAGAAGAACTCTCACTGCAGACAGCTGAACAGGAGCTGCTCAACTCCCCCAGCAAAGAAAACCCAAAGCTCACCAGAGTGCTCTCGGAAAGAAGAGTTCCTTGATTTATTTAGAAAGTCATTATTCTCTTGTTTTCTTGGTTCATGGAGCCTTATGTCTTCCAAACTTTTATTTCTCCCCTCATCACTTCAAAATCTAACTTCTCCAACAGGGGGGAGAGGTAAGTTAGGTGGTCCATAAAGCGTTACAACTCACCTTTGAATATAAGCTGCATCTAAATGAGGTAACAGCTGCTTCTCACAGGAGGGGGAAAAAAATCCCAACCAAACAAAAAGCCTCTCACTTCTGGGCTAGCGAGGCTTTCAGTGGTATCTGAGCGTGCTCTGTGATCAATAGGCATGGGAAACATCTCCTTTTGGGATGATCCGAACAGCTCCTGCAGCAACGCAGGCAACAGCTGCTACCTGGAAAACAGCATGAGGTTCAACTTCACCCTCCAAGAGCAGGCAGCTGATTTCTACGTTGTCCTGCCCGTGATCTACTCTGTGATCTGTGCTGTGGGGCTCACAGGCAACACTGCTGTCATCTATGTGATCCTCAAGGCCCCCAAGATGAAGACTGTGACCAACATGTTCATCCTGAACCTCGCTATCGCTGATGACTTGTTCACCCTTGTCTTGCCCATCAATATTGCAGAGCACCTCCTCCGCTACTGGCCCTTCGGAGAAATCCTCTGCAAGGTCATCTTGTCCATAGACCACTACAATATCTTCTCCAGCATTTATTTCCTGACAGTGATGAGCATAGACAGGTACCTGGTGGTACTGGCCACAGTCAGGTCCAAGAGGATGCCCCACCGCACGTACCGAGCAGCCAGGATTGTCAGCCTGTGCATCTGGATCCTGGTCACCATCATAGTCCTCCCTTTCATCATCTTTGCCAATGTCTACACCGACGACCTGGAGATCAAGAGTTGTGGTCTCAATTTCCCCAAGCCTGAGAGGTTTTGGTTCAAAGCCAGCAGGATCTACACCCTCATCCTTGGCTTTGCCATTCCGGTATCCACCATCTGCATCCTCTACACCATGATGCTCTACAAGCTGAGGAACATGCACTTGAACTCCAATGCCAGAGCCCTGGACAAAGCCAAGAAGAAAGTCACCATTATGGTCTTCATAGTCCTGGCTGTGTTCCTCTTCTGTTGGACCCCCTTCCACCTGGCCACCATCGTGGCTTTGACCACTGACTTACCCCAGACCTCCATGGTCATTGGGATATCCTACTTCATCACCAGCCTAAGCTATGCCAACTCATGCTTGAATCCTTTCTTGTACGCTTTCCTGGATGACAGTTTTCGGAAAAGTTTCCGGAAGTTGTTGGAATGCAGAACTTCTTGAACAGGGGGCTGGGGCTGGCAGGTCTCTGCCCTTCCAGGGCTTTTCAGGGGCAACCTGGCAGACTGGAGGAGTGGCCAATGAATGCACAACGTCCTTTCTTTCGTTTACATGTAATGTGTGGTCTGTTTGTAACCCTCATCAGCAACAGGGTTTGTCCTGCCCACTTGCAACTCTTGTATTTCCCCTCTTTGCTCCCACCAACTTCTCAGAGTTGCATTTCTAGACTCTGATTTTTAATTTCACCCTCTGAATTATTAAGGACAGAAAATTTCCTTTTTTAGGGGTGTACTTCTGCCACAAAGTGGTCCTTTATTGCCATCTGCTGTACAGCACGGACAGGCTGGAGACCAATTTCCAGACAAGTGCAAAGCTCAGTTCTTTATCACTGAGTTATTAGGGAGGATTGTTTAATGGAGCAGAGCTAATGAGCACTTTCAATGAAACATCAGTAAAACAGAGGATGAGTTTTTGGAAGAGAAAAGAAACTGTTTTCAATGTTCATGTATGTTCCTGTGTGTTATGGCTTCCTTTTGGTTTTGAAGGATCGTCCATCTTCCACTCCACCACAAATTTCCTCTTTTCTGACTTGTTAAATTTAGACCAAAAGGAAGATTTGAGTCTCAAAAATAGTGCTAAACAGCACACCATACAAATACTATAACAACTGTGAGAATTTGTGTTAGAAATTATTTTGAACTAGTTGTTCCTGTTAAGTGTCAAATGCATATTTATTTAAGAGTGAGTAATGAAATAAACCTCATGGGGGAAAAAAAAAAAGACTGGTCCTTCTTTCACAAGAGAAAATTTATGCTACTTGTGCCATATCTTTGCTATATATATTGCATTTTGCCTATTATAAAATAAAACACCATAGGTTTGTAACTAGATTAAGGTGTTTTGTAAACCGCAAGAAAAATTCTAGTGAGCACTGCAGATATAAAGTTTCTTCTTTCACAGATAAATAGTCAAAATACTGGAACAAAACCAGGACTTGTCTGGGAGAGTCTGGAGACCAGAAGCTCCATATTGAAAGCTTGGAAAACTCATTCTCACACCCTTTAGCCCTGTGAAGTTTGTATGTTACTGGTTTTAGGAAGGCTGTCTTAGCTATAGTACTTCTTTCAAGCTTTCCCTTGACCCCAGGTACCAAGCTCTGCTCTTACCTGCCCAAATTCCCCCAGGAAAGTGCAGGACAGGGAACACAAGAGGAAAGGAGACTGCAGTTCTCAGCTTAAATGGGCTCTCAGAGCAATGGGTGGGTGTGGGTGAAGAGCCCAGGTGAGACTGCCCGGGGCAATTCAGTGTCCTGAGCACCCCAACACCAAAACCGACAACCCCCAACACATCTATACATTTCATTTATAGAAAACTAAAAGCAGATGTGTGCATACAAGATCACTCTGTTGCCTTCTCCATATTGAAGGTGCCAACTGCGGGAGAACAATGAAGGAGAACACATTCTTCCAGGCAAACCTTCTCCAGGAATTTTGCTTTAGCATGGTTGCCACCTGCTGGCAAAGGGTTCCTAGGTGGAAAAACCTCCCTGAATGAGAAAACTGACTCAAATTATGTCACCTCTCACACAAGCTGCCCAATCGGCTGAAATATCGCTGTTCGTTGACATTGGGGCTCTAGGAAAGGCAATATATTTTATTAAGTAAAAAAACTACTGTATTTTTTTTGCATGGAAAGGAGCTTTTTAGAGTGAGTTACCCGCTTCAGACACAACAATGATATTGCTGGAGCTTTTTCCATTAAATCACAAGACATGACAGTCACAGAATCACAGCATGGCTCAAGCAGGGTTAAATTTCCCAGGGCCGTGTCCACTTGAGTTTGAATGTCTCCAAGCATGGAGATCCCACAGCTACTGGGGACAACCTGCTCCTGTACTTCACCACCCTAACAGTGAATTTCCTTTCTATGATTCAATGGAATTTTCCATGTTTCAGTTCGTGTCTCCTGTCACTGGACATCACTGACGAGAGCCTGGTTCCCTCCTCTCTGAACCCTCCACAGGCACTTCCAGGCGTCTCCTGTATCCCCTGACCCTTCCCTTTCTGAGCACGAGCTGCCCCATCTCAGCATCTCCCTGAGGCAGCATCCTGCCGCGTCCACGATTTACTCCATGTCGAATACCTGACACGAGTCTTGGCCCCTGGCGTGGGTGCCAGGCTCCCAGGGGAGGAGGATTTGCGTTGTCCAGGTCTCCTCCCGTGCCCAGGAGAGGCTGCGGCTGCCGCGGAGCCCCGGGTGGCCGGTGTGGTTCAGCCCCGCGGCGCTAAGCGGCACTCGCTGCTTTCAGCTCAGCATCGCTGCATCCCCCACCGCAGCATCTTCAGCCTCACACACAGCCTGGCACCCTGCTCCTGCGGGGAGCCAGCAAATTCGGGCTCCCTGTGCCTGGGCAGACCTCGGAGCACAGCATCTGAAGCCAGGCTGCTTCGGCTTCTTTTGGGAGAGCAGAAAACGCCTCCAAGGAGACGCTTGCCCGCTCCCAGCAGCAGATATCCCCAGGGAAACCCCGCACGCCAGCTCGCTCCTTTGAATTTCCTCCCACTGCTGGGGCTGGCTTGTCACACCAGCCCGCATCAGCCGCATCTTGAAGACTGGAAGCGGGGAAATAAATCCCGGGAGCGATTCACGGCATCAATCCCCTCCTAAAGCAAGCATCCCGCGTGAGGTCTGCAGGGTCGCAGGAGGCTGGATTAGGAAACCCCAGGGTTCCCTCCTCCTCCTAACCCCTTCCCAGCCATGCACAGCGTCAGCTCAGCCTCAAAGCCGAGGGGATTTCCTTTTGGGACAGCGTGTGCTGTGTTAATGGGTGCAAAGGTGCAGCCCTGCAGCTCCCTGGACACGGCAGGAGCTGAAGCCTTTCTGCTGCTCCTGCCCACTGCAGCAGCAGGTTCCTGCTGCGGGGAGGCATCGCCTTCCTTTTGTCACACCAGGAGGACACAGCCCTGGAGGACTCTGCTCCATCATCCCTGGGAGCCATTTCCTGCCCTGGAACAGGAATTAGGACTCATATTGCCACTGCAGGCTTTCAACGCAGGCATCTGAGCTGGGGCGGGGGATCGGAAGCAGTTGATGCTTTTTGAGTCCTCGTGCTGCAGCAATATTGGCTGTGTGGATCAATTGTCCTCATCCCAGCCGTGCTGCAGCTTGTTCTCTCGGGAAGCTCTAATCCCCTGGGTCTTGGACAGTCTCACAGTGCCTCCCTAAGGCTGGTCACGAATTTTGGGTGAGAAAAGAAATAACGCCCCACTGAGAGTTGAAGGCCTGGCTCTCAGAAGCATCTTGATGTGAGAAAAATACGAAAATAAAAATTAAACATGGATAAGCAAAAACTTGGAGTGTAAAAGATGAAAAGCAGAAGGGTATCCAGAAGATAGTGCTCAAATCAAGCCAAGAAAGAGAATTTGCCCCTTCTCTGTACAGCCTGACAGCTGTAGCACTCACCTTGTTTCCTTGGGTCTGCTGGGAGCCCCTGGGTGCTGATGAGCCACTGCTGGTCCCACTATAAACCCAAGGAAAGGGTGACACTCCAGCTTTACTGCCAATTCTGGGAGAAACAAGCCCAGTTTGGTGCCTTCAGAAGGTCTCAGCACATCAAGGTTTGACATCCCCACCTGCTGCTGAAGGGAAGGGGACTTCCCAGGCTGGATTCCCCCTCAGAGGGAGTCAGGAGGTCACCTGAGGATCCTCTGTGGGCTGTGGGACATGGCCCTGGCAGCTCCCTGTCCATGCCCAGGGCAGAGTGTGTGGGTCTTGCCCCATCCACACCACCACTGCAGCTGAGGTTGTGCCTGGAGGCAGTTTTGGGGTGATAAACTCTTGTTCCCCATGGCAGCTCTGAGGCCTCCAGAGGAGCTCCAGGCTTGTCATCATGGAGTGACAGGATGAGAGGAAATAGCCTCAAGCTGTGCCAGGGAAGGTTTGATTAGATATTAGGAAATATTTTTTTCACCAAAAGGGTGGTCAAGCCCTGGAAAAGGCTTCCAGGACCGTAGTGGAATCACCATTCCTGGAAGTGTTCAAAAAACCTGTGTGCGTGGCATTTCATTTGGTTTAGTGGTACACGTGGTGGTGTGGCTAGTGTGTGATAGTTGAACTCGTTGAGCTTCTTTAAATTTAATTATTCTAGGATATCAGGGATCCTCCTAAAAAATCTTTCCAAAGAAACACCAGTTGAAAAGCCACATTCCCCTCCCTCCTCCTCCTTTTGACTGGAAGCGAGGAAGAGGAGTTAATTTAAAGGCAAAGGCCAAAAATAGTGACTGTAAATATTGCCATGAGTCCTTGTTGGCATTTGTGTTTGGTAAGTGAAGATGCAGAGAGAAGGATCAAAGCTGCCTGAATGGCTTTTAATTACAAGCCTTGATTGTTCTATTTTCTCTCAGAAAAATACTGCAATTATCTAACAAAGCTCTTCAAGTGGAATTAGACACTAGCCCCAAGCTTCAAGGGCTGTTCAGTGGCTATTTTCTCTTTAAAAAAGAAAGTAAATTTGATGTGTAGATAAAAACCAGGCGCTCTACTTACTGCCTACAGCCAAGTCTGGTGCTTCCTGGGTAAACAGAGGATGGGAAGCTTTCCCCATGAGGAAGTGAACAGCCTGGGGTGCACCAAAGGCTGTTGTCACTCTGCTAAAGCCCCCCACCACAATGCTCCCTGGCTGGCTGGGGTGGGGGCTCTGGGTGCTTCCCATGTGGGAGAGGGGAGTTCCCTTTGGGGGTAAAATAAGCCATAATTTGGCAGCAAGACCTTTGTCCTCATTTTCAGTTTTCCTGAGATGTTTTCTTTCTCTGTCTTTCACCAGGACTTCTGCACACCTCCATCACCTCCCCTTGCTCTGATGCTTCTCCTGCACAGCTCATGCCAGAAGTGTGAGACACCTTGGGAGTTTCTAAGGTCCAAACCATCCCTGTACAAGACTCAATAAACCAGCTGAATAAGGAAATCAGAGAAATAAGGATTCCGTTTCATAAACTTAACCCTCAGATGAGATCAGAGACAGGTAATTAACAAAGTCAGATTTCAACACAATGAAAAATCTCCCCTGAGACCCAGCCTGCTGCTGCTCAGCATTGATGGAAATCCTGCGGATGTAATTACATTTCCCTTGTCCCTGTGATGGGTTCAGCAGGATCCTTCATGCCGTGGCCACACCCAGCTGAGCTCCTTCATCCACGCTGACCAGCAGCTGGGATGTGAAGCTGATGGCCACCATTTCATGATGGATGGAGCACGTCAGAGCCAACAGCTCACAGACTCACAGAATCATGGAATCACTGAATCACGGAATCACAGACTCACAGAATCACAGAATCACAGACTCACAGAATCACAGACTCACAGAATCACAGAATCACGGAATCACAGAATCACCGAGTCATAGAATCACAGAATCACGGAATCACAGACTCACAGTCTCGCAGAATCACAGAATCATAGAATCATGGACTCACAGAATCACAGAATCACAGAATCACAGACTCACGGAATCACAGACTCACAGAATCACGGAATCACAGACTCACGGAATCACAGACTCACAGACTCACAGAATCACAGACTCACAGAATCACAGAATCACAGACTCACAGAATCACAGACTCACAGACTCACGGAATCACAGACTCACAGACTCACAGAATCACAGACTCACAGAATCACGGAATCACAGAATCACCGAGTCATAGAATCACGGAATCACAGAATCACAGACTCACAGACTCGCAGTCTCACAGAATCACTGACTCACAGTATCACAGACTCACAGAATCACAGAATCATGGAATTCTAATCATTAGAATTAGCTTTCTAAGCCAAGCTGAATCATTTTCAGCTTGGCTTAGAAAGGACCTTAAAGATCATCCAGTTTCAACCCCCTGCCGTGGGCAGGAACACCTTCCACTAACCAGGATACTCAGAGCCCCATCCAGCCTGGTCTTGAACTCATCCTCCACAATTCCTGGGGGATAGCCCCAGGCAGAAGGGCTCGGTGGCATCGCTGACTCTCACCAGAAGATGAAGCAGTTTTCCAGCCAAGCACATGCAAATTAAACCCCGGTGCAGATGCCAAAGCAAACCACAGGGAGAGCCCTGGCTGGCTTTCCATTGCCACCTCCCAGTCACCTCTGAAATGCAGAGACAAGGGTAAACACCAGCACCAGGGGCTGGGCTCATTTTCTGCCCCTTTGTGCTGGGTCCCTGGAGGCAGGTGATTATCTGCAGAAATTTTAATGTCATGAAGGTTGGATAGAGGACATTTAAGGTCCCTTCCAGCACAATCCATCCTGTGATTCTATTATTTCCTCTGGGGTTAAACAAAGCAAGAGCAGTGCAAGGCTGAGATGTAGGAAACGCCAAAATATGTGAGCAAATGGCCTGTGCATGTGGAGAAGTTGCTATTAATGCCTAACATTGAGCAAACATTAAATAGGCAAATCGCAATATGGGGTTTGTTTCACACGGAGGAAATCAACCTGAAAAGCCATTAATCTTAATTTCATGTTGACTACAGAGCTTCTGTTTTTATTCCTCGTCACTGAATGAAATCAGCATGACATGAGCTGTTCTTGGAGCATTCAGTGCACATGCCAGGCTGGAAACACACAGAGAAACTGATGTTTATTGAATGGACAGAGCCAGCTCAGGCTCTGCCTGAGCTCCTCTCTGTGGCCAGGAAAATGGTGATCTAATGCAGCCAAGACCAGCCTACAGGAAGATACTGATTCTTTCAGTGGTTTCCTTGGAAAAATCAAGTTTCCTGCTTGGTTTCTTGAAGGATCATTCTTCATTTCACTACACTGAAAATGTGCTGTTTGGCAGTGCTGGTGCTGCTCCAGGCTCCAGCCTTCCTGCCTGGCTTCAGGCCCAGAGGGGAGGAAGCAGCCATGCTCTCCTTGACCACTGCTGGCAGCAGGAGACTCCATCAGCACTGGAGCTACATCCTCTCTCAGAAATAGCACAGACTGGAGGAAAAACCCCTTTTGCTGCAAGAGTGGGCTGGTTGAACAGGATACTATTTCCTCTCAGAGGCCCTTCCAGCAGTTCAGCCACAGGAAGACCAAATTCCCAAGAATCCTGCTCGTGCCAAGGGGTTGGAACTAGATGATCTTGGGGTCCCTTCCAACCCAAACCATTCTAGGACTGTGAGATTCTGTGAATCTAAACATGGGAGGTGTTGTACTGTGGGGTGAAGGTGATCCCAGCTGGGGTAGGATATTATTGTGCACTTTCTAACCCAAGGACAGTTCAGGGGTTGCTGAAGCACAAGTCTTGAGATGGGAGAAGGGGCTGTCTGTGCCCCCAGCACTGTGGAGAGCTGGCATCACTCCTTCCCTGCAGCCAGACAGGATCTCTACACTGAGGGAGAGAGAGCAAAGTCAGTTTACATGGTTCAGCAGCATCATTGTTGCCAAGATACAAAACCATGTTGCTCTATTTATTGATTATTTCATTCTGTCATGCAATCTATCCAGGCTTCAGAGTGCTGAAAGCCGGAACAAAGGGAGTTTGTGAGCTATGGGCCTCTTTGATTTAACAGCACCCAATCTAACAGCAATCCCTTGGCTTGGAAAAATGCTAAAACTCCCCTTTTCAAAAGGAGCTGTGACCTTGGTACTTCTGCTGCCACATTTTGAGCAAGGGTGTCATGAATCCCCAGTCTAAATAAGCAATTGGGTAAATGGCATGCAGCCACTGTGGGCCACTCAAAATAGGCAGGCAGCAGCTCAGACATGACAAGAAGGGGTCCAAAAAAACCCTGTGCCAAACATCCATCAGCATCACACAGCACGTGCTCTACTTTCTCAGAGTCCATCTCTGTTCCTCATGCAGCACCAGGACTTTTGGCTTATGGGCTGCTCTTCCCACCTTCCATTTCCAAGAACCACAGAATCATAGATTGGTTTGGCTGGGACAGAATCTTAAAGGATGTTTCATTCCAACCTCCTGCCATGGGCAGGGACACGTTCCACTAGACCAGGTTTTTGCAACCTGTTCTTGAACATTTCCAGAGATGGGGCAGCCACAGCTTCTCTGAGCAACCTGTGCCAGGGCCTCCCCACCCTCACAGGGAAGAATTTCTTCTCACTATCCAATCTAACCTGACCTCTGGCAGGTTGAAACCATTTCCCCTTGTCCTGTGACTCCAGACCCTCGTCCAAAGCCCCTCTCCTGCCCTCTGGAGCCCCTTTAGGCCCTGGAAGGGGCTCTGAGCTCTCCCCAGAGCCTTCTCCAAGCTGAACACCCCCTGCTCTCTCAGCCTGTCTCTGTAGCTGAGATGCTCCAGTTCTTTTTGTGATTTTTGTGGCCTCCTGTGGACTTGCTCCAACAGGTTCCCTTTGTCCCCTTCTGTCCCTTCTTCAGCCTCCCCACCTCACAAGCAGTCCTCACCACAGAGATGGGACAACTTTCCCTCCTACATCTGTTGCTGCTGGATTCTACCCTCCATCCCTCCCATCTCAGCTCTGTGGTTCTCCTCAGCAGAGGAGAAGGCTGGTGGGTGAGATCTGGTCCTTCAGACTGCCCTGGGCAGGGGTTGGGGGCGAAGATCAGGGGTGGGAATAACCAAGAGATTCTGCAGAGTCACAGCAGTGAGCTCTGCTGCCACAGAGATCCACAGGGCAAACACGGCGTGAAGCCAGGAATGCACAATCAGGGCTGCAGCCTGGGATGTGTCCGAAGGAGATTCTCCTGTTGAAGGAAGGAGAAATTTGCTTTTGCATAAATATCCACAAAAATAGCTGAGGGGAAGCACAGCAGAATGAGTGGGAAAGCAAGCTGGAGTTTTTCTGGCACAGCCTGCTTTGCTGCCAGTCTGAGTCTCTCTTTTGAGCAGATATCAAAGGCTGCACCCACACCAGCTGCTGCTGCAGATCCTTTTCATTTAAAAAAAGGAGCTCTAACTGTGGAGAGTAGCCACCTTCCCTATAAAGCATTGCAGGGTGAGTGGCATCATTCTCTGGACATGCATTGTTGAACCCTGCAATGATACTCCAGAGTATCCAGAGAGAGACTGGAGCCCAGTGACAGCTCTTTAAATAGTTTACGAACCCCCCTGGAGGAAAAAAAAAAAAAAAAAAAAAAAAAAAAAGATAATTTTAAAAAAGAAAGACATATTTACAGTCTAACTTCTCATGAAAAACTTGTGAAAACTGCTCAGCCTCAGGCAGAGTCTTCATCAGGGCAAGTCTGGAGCTTTGGAGCAGGGGCACCGCAAGGGCCCAGCACAGCTTTGTTCTTTCTGCAGTCGGGGTTTCTCCCACCTGCTGAAGTTGTCTCCAGCCCTGGGGCCAGAGGCATTTGGAGCAGGGGAAAGGTTTTGGGGCTCCTTTGGCTCTGGGCTTGGGGAGAGGGATTTCAGCTGAATACTCACCCAAAACAAACAACCCCCCAACCTGCAGCTCACTAAAGGGTAACCCAGCGTGTCCCCAGCTCAGCTCTTCCCACGGCATAAAACCATAAACCACAGATCATCCAGAGCTGGAAGGGACCCACAGGCATCAGAGATGAACTCCTGGCCTTGCAGAGAACAACACCAAGAACCCCGCCACGTGCCTGAGGGTGTTGTCCATCCAAACCTTGGTGAAAGGGTAAATTCTGCTCCTTATTTTTGCTGTTAGAAGTTGTAATTGATGGAGGGGGGAGTGTTGTTGGCTGAGGGAGGGGAAGGGAGATCTGGTTCTTGCAAAGCCAGACCTCTGCCCAGATTTACCAAGAGCCAAGGAGCTGCTTGGGGGAGAGCTCAGTCCCCAGCTCATCCATTCCTCAGCCTTTTCCAGCGCTTGATTTCAGCCAGCAGCAGCAGAGAGAATATTTGGTACATTAATAAATCCTATAATACTGAATAAAGCACTTTGGTTTATGGTTTTGCTGTAAGAACTCACCCCTGGATACTTATAATTAACTGAACTAGAAAAAAAATAAGGATTTCCACTTTTTTTTTCTCACCAATTTACTTTTTCTTTTTAAAGAAGAAAATCACCACTGCTAATAAAAAAGCCTCTCCTGATATTTACCTGCTTGGGTAGGAATATTGATCTCTGCAGAGAGAAAGCACTTTCCTTATTGCACATCTCACTGTCTGATCCATCTTTCCTACAGAATATGGCCTTGGCTTTATTTTCAGAGCAGTTCTGCAATTTATTGTTCTTCCAGGTCACACCTAACCCCATAACTCCTGGGAATTGTGGGGAGAGGAGGTGGGAAGAGCTTTTTTCACCCTTCAGCAGACTTCACCTCTAACAGCAGGCAGCTGCCTGCACTGCTGCCCTGCTACACATCACAGCTGCCCTTTGCCAGAGCCAGGGACCCAATTTTCCAGCATTTTCACATCTTCTGTGCCTGTGTTAACTACAGACCAAGTTGTCTGTGTAACAAAAGTTCCCACTGATCTCACTTCAAAGGGATGGGCTGAGACATTCCAAATCCTCCCAGTGAACTCTTCCAGATTATCATCCAAACCACGGGGGGTTTTAATTTTCCTTTATTAAAGCACACAAGTAGCCACCTAAATGTCATTTACACTGCGTCAGTTGTAAAAATCACACCAAAACAACCACTTCCAAAGGGAATTACAGAGCCAGCACTAAAGCCATCCAGCTGACCATGAGCCTGTAACTCCAGAGGCACAGTACAATAAAGTTTTGCTTTCAGGTGTTTGCTGCTTTTCTTATAACAAACTGCACTGAGCATTGAACAGAATGCCTAAACACATTCACTGCAAGGGCTGTAGAAATACCCAAAAGCTTGGTAAACACACATTTATTGAGTACTTGATTATGTAAGATTGTTGCAGCATAGTCATTATAACAAAATCCATATTTAAAAAATGCCAAACACTGGTATTTTTTTCTTCAGAGGACATAAATCTATTTAAAAACCCAGCAAGGACGACACAGGGAGTGTGGCTGTTCCTTGGGCAGCCACTAATGAATGTTCTCCTGCTCCCTAAAGGTAAGAACAGCCTGGCAGTCAGTTCCCAGCTTCAGCCCCAGCCATTCCCAGACCCCATCAGGCCATCCCACAGCTGAGGGCTGAGCCGACCCAAGGTCTCTCACTGCCCAATGCTGTTACCACCCACAAACACCCCACCTCACCCAGTTTTCCAAAGGCATGGATGCAGCTTGCCAGCAGCACAGTTCTCAAGGAGCTGTTCCTCACATGCCTGGGGTTTATATGGGATTTCCTGGTGAGGGCTCCGGGATTAACATCCGCTACAAAGTGCTTAAAGTGCCCAGATTCCCTCCTCCCTCCAGATTGGTATGGGGAAGTGCTAATTGCAAAGTTTGCTCTGGTATACATCCAGATTCCAAATCAAATGTTAATCAGCACAAAAATCCTCCCAGCTTGAGCAGTTTACAAGGGCTCTGGGTCCTACATGTGAGACACTGCAATTGCATCTATATTTTAAGCCCAACCATGAGAGAAACACTCTACATAGAAATATAACATTCAGTTCCTTTGTACAGCATATAGAAAGAACATGACAGCATTAAAATATTGGCAAATCAATACATTAAAAATACAGAATCTCATCGATCAGAGCACAAGAAATATATTCACATTGGAATCTGTACAGTCCAGATGACACTGCTGGTTCTCGTGTTGGAATTGACCCCCCATCTCCAGGTGGAGGTTGGTGCTTTGCTCCCCCATCAGCACCACTGGCCACCACTGGCCAGATTTCCTGGGGCTGTTGTGCTACAGGGACAACCCCAGGCTGCTGCTCTCCCCAGCACAGAGGGCACTCAAGTGGTGAAACTCTTTGGGGAGGCTTTTGTTATCAAGTGAAATGACAGGACATTTCATTTTCCACAAAGCCCTGGCCTACTTTGGGAGAGGAAAATCAATCCATGGTTGGCAGGAGGGGTGGCACCCAGGCAGAATTTCCCACATGCTTTCAGCATTGTGGGTCTCATTTCAGTTAAAAACATAAAACAAAGCACAGAACCCCAGGTTTTGTATGGTTTGTACCCCACTTATCCCATGTGGAGCGGGTGGGACTCTTTTAGGCTGCCTCCTCCCACCAGGAATGTCCATGTCTTCTGGAAGAGCTGCCATTCTGACTTCTCCAAAATGGCTTTTCCTATACATAAATACATGTGTCTATAGGCCACTTCATTCCTTCCTCCTCTCACTGAGGAAGATGCCCAAGGCATGCTTGGTAAGGTGAAATCTTACCATGTATCTGCACCTATTCCACTACAGACCTGTATATACAGACACATTCTGTCCATTATTACACTGAAAATACTGAGTTTAAAAAAAAAAAAGAAAAAGTAGTAGCAGCATGTAAATGAGAAATTGTGTTCATTTCCTCAGTCTTTTTTTTTCTTCTCTTCAGAGCTACACCATCAGTTCTGACGTCCCTTCTCCCCACCCTGCTCCCCTCTGAGAAGGGGGGGTTTCACTGCAGATCCCATCTGCAGGAGCTGGCGCTGTCCTTCCAAGGCAGTTTGAATTTCTCTTCCCGACAGCTCCCTCCTCTCCCTCCCTGCATCCTTCCCTGCACGATGACTCATCCTGGAGATGATCTTGGGTTTTGTCTGATGGCTCCTGCCCACTTTGGCTGCAGCAAAGTCTGATTTCAGAGCGATGGCACAGGAGGAAAACCCGCACACGAGCGCCTGGTGAGCCAGGCGAGCTGTTAACATCTCTACCCAGGGAGGAAAAAAGCAATGCAAGAGTTCACATTCTGTCTGTCTCCCAGCAGCAGCAGAAGTGTAAGCCCCAAGAGCGATGCCTATTTTAAACCCTTAATTCCCAAACTCTCAATAATGTTGCAAACCCCCAGGGTTTTGCAGGAATCAGCGGGCTGATTTCAAACACGTTCCTCAGTGCAGGATGCACTGGAATTAAAAATGCATCAAATGGGCTCACTTTCTCTGCGTGCTCTCGCAGTATCCGGTTTTCCCAACCCCCAAAATTGTTTCCTTGGTTTCTCACCTCTCAGTTTTGGGGTCCTGCTAAAGGGCCGTTATCTGAGTCAGTTCTGACGTGGGGGTGGTCGGACTCTGCTGGGCGACAGCCACCATGGGGATTTCCATGCCTAGTCAGGCCGGATTGTTAGTCCCCTCCGAGTTCTTGCAGGCGTAGGCCACATCCTTGGCGATGCTGCACATCCTGTTGGACATCTGGAGCTCGGTCCTGAAGGCGGTGGGGAAGCAGAACTTCTTGAAGCACGCCTTGAAGTTCTCATCCAGGAAGGCGTAGAGCACGGGGTTCAGGCTGCTGTTGGCGTATCCCAGCGCAGTGCAGAAGCAGGAGATGGCCAGCTCCAGCTCGCTCTCTGCCTTGGCACCCAAGCACTGCACCAGCACGAAAATCTGGATGGGAGTCCAGCAAACGATGAAGACTGCCACCACCACCAGGACCATGCGGGTGATGCGCCTCAGGTTGCGGTCCTTCTCCTTGGAGCCCGAGAGGACACGGACGTTCTTGAGCCGCCTGATCATGAGGCTGTAGCAAATGGTGATGATCAACACAGGGATCATAAAGGAGAAGAGAAAGACGCAGATGCCAAACACTGGATCCCAGTAGTCCACGGGAGAAGGGAGCTTAATTAGACAATCAATCTCTGCAAGAGTAAAAAAACAAAATGGGAAGGAAGATCAGCAAACACAGATCAAGCAGAAAAGCATCTGCACATTCAGATTAGTTTGGTTAGTTAGGTTAATGGTTGGACTTGATGATCTTAGAGGGCTTTCCGAACTTAACACAACAATTCTATGTTTAATGTTCAATTCCTCACATAACAATTCCGTGTTTAACACTAGAAAAGCAGCAGCAGTGATACAGAGAGGCAGGGGCAGAGTTAAGATGATTTTACAGCAGAGGCCTCACCCCACAGATGGAACTGGCCCCCCTCTCCCTGGGCTCTGCTCCCTCTGGGTGCAGTTTTACTGACCGTTGTTCTCGTTCTCTGCAGATCCCATCACCATGGCCGGGATGCCGAAGACAGAAGCCAGTGCCCAGATGCAAACATTGACCACCTTGGCCTTGTGGGGCGTGCGGATGTCCAGGGCTTTGATGGGGTGGCAGATGGCGATGTAGCGGTCCACGCTCATCATGGTCAGCGTGAAGGTGCTGGTGAACATGTTGTAGTAGTCTATGGAGATGGCAATCTTGCACAGGACATTGCCAAAGGGCCAGAAGCCCAGGAATGTGTCTGTTCCCTGGAAGGGCAAGGTCATCAGGCACAGGGTGTCAGCCAGAGCGAGGTTAAAGATGTAAATGTTGGTGGCTGTCTTCATCTTGGTGAATCTGAAAGGCAGGAATGAGCAATGGTTAGAGCTCCCACTGACCATGATGGGTCAGACACTGAACTTTACTGAAGCAGATTCTGCTGCTTTCAGAAGGAGATGCCATCTTTTCTTATGTAATGAGATTGGCCATCCTCACCTTTCAACCCCACAGGTCTACCAACACACAGTTCAGCCCATCTCCTACAACACCACAAATGCTCTCTCCACAGTCAGTTCCACGGCCAGGAGAGTCATTCCCCCAGACTGCCAGTGAGCACCATGAAAGCCTGAGGCTGTCACCTCAGATGGTGTTTCTTGAAAAATTACTTCAATAAGGCCAACTGAGGATTTCAGTACCTATGGCTTCATTGTTAGAAGTATTGGTGAGAGCTTTAGCCAGTAAGCTGATTTGAAAGGCACAGGGGCAAGTTGATCAGCCATTTGACACGGGGTCATAGCCAGAGAGCATGGCCAATGTGAGCTGTCAGATCTGAGCAGGCAAAATGGCTAGCCTTGGGCAGCCAAAAACTGGTGAGGAACTAGATTTGAGTCAGAAATCAGAACATCACAATGGATCTTTCTAGAGAAAGGAGTGAAGTCACAAGTCAAACCCTAAAGATTTTTTTGTCATTTCAATATTACTTTTACCACATGAAGTGACTGCCCCAAAGGAAGAGTCACCTTGCTCTAATGGCAATCATCTCCTTTTCACACTTGGGAAATGATGCAGAGCCAGCTGTGATCACCTATCCGGGGGGACATGCAGTGTCTGCAGAAATGGAAGCTCAACAGTGACTCTGTGACTGAATCTAACATTTCAGCTCCAGGATATTCCTCTCATGGGCAGAATAAGAGCTCAAATAGGTATAATTTTAAAACTACAGCTCATCCATCATTT
Organism: Motacilla alba alba; assembly: GCF_015832195.1. Taxonomy (NCBI): domain Eukaryota; kingdom Metazoa; phylum Chordata; class Aves; order Passeriformes; family Motacillidae; genus Motacilla; species Motacilla alba. Next base: position 9,003,643 of record NC_052035.1, on the reverse strand, counting down.
ACTCTACTAATGGCCTTAGCAGAAACATGGCCAAAAATGGCAGACAATGATGTTATTAACAGAGTGCAAGTTCATTTGAGGGTAACACTTCTACCCATAAACTACTGCACTATTTTCAGCCTGATATGTGTTATAATATTACAGGGTCTGATTTGACTTAAAAAGCTCTTTTTGCTAATTTGATTCAGAACAGCAAACCCCCAACTTTCCTTCTGTGTGCTGTGGTCTCCCCTGAGCTTCTTCAGCTCTTGATAAATGATTTGAATGCTTGGCAGAACATTACCACTGGTGTATTCTGAACTCTGCTGGGACACACAGTGACCTGGCCAGGTTTGTAAGGGAAGCAGACAGGGGAGCCACGATCCAGACTATAAAGTCTATTTTTTTACCTGCCTTGGAGCTCTAAGCTGAGCTTGTATCAGAAGTCTGAAAGCAGCTTCAAAAAGCAAACCCAAATGATCCTATTTTTGACCCTAAAAGCCAAGGGAAGCTTTTGGAGGTGAGCACTGATGGAAGCCGTGTTGGAAATACTTTGAGGTCCCCACACAAGCCTGAGTGAGGCTTTTCCTGGCCCAGAAATCAATCACAAGTTCTTAGAAAGCCAGCCCAGACAAACTTACATAACCAAAAGCAGTAGAAGGAAAATACTGGCGCCTTTCTTTTTGTGATGGGATGAATGAGCAAAAGCACTTTGCAAATCCAACATAACCAGGCAGCTGCCAGGGCTTTAAGCTCTGGGATTTCCTAAGGAGAATTCCAGCGGTCTCCAGTGCCCTGAACTCCAGAGGAGCATCTCAGGGTGGCCAATTCTTGCACTTGGCATAAACGTGGCAAAGCACAGGGGGATGAGGTGGGTCTGTGAGTGGATCCACTTTCCCCTCCAGGTCAGCAGAGGGGCATTAAATTGAAGAAGCGCAATCACTGTTTTATCAGCTCTCACAAAAATAAGCATTGTCAACTCAGGCTTTAGGAAATTATTCAGTCACCCAAGACTGTGGTGGCGAAGGTCTTCTGAGAGCTGCAGTTTGCCCTGAACACCACAGACCTGGCTGGGCTGGCTCAAGCTTCCCAAAGGTCAAGTTTGTTGCAGTCCAGACTCCCAGGAGGGCTGGAGCCAGAGGCAATTAATCAACATGCCTCTAACCCTTTTTACTGGCATTATAACTCAAGGGAATAACAATTTTGAGCAATGGTGAGCAACTTTACTGCAAAACAGTAAAATTTAAAGGTTGTTGCTGTATTTTTTATCATTGACTAGTGGGAGAAACAAGCAACAATTCATCCACCTCCAAGCCCCATCCAGCATCCATGGAGGACAAAGCTGCCTCCCTGCACACTCCTGTGTCCCCAGCACTGAGAAGTTTGGGGCATCTCAGCCAGCCCTGAACTCAGGGTGTGCAGACCAAATCTTCAGCTCCTTCCCACATCCCTCCAGCCCCACTGGCCACACTCCTCCCAGACACTCCTCAGCACGAATTCAGGTACAATTGCTCTGCCTGGCCCTGCAAAACCCTCAGTGCGCAGATCCCTGTCCTCTGCCTCCTTCCTCACCACCTCCTGGAGGTGATGGCAGAGCCATCTTCCCCTGCTCCAACACAGGACACACTGAGGTGGCTGCCCCAGCACTTCCTTCAACACATCTTCCAACAGAATTTAAAGCTGATTTGCACTCTTGAAAAAGGGTGAAATTAATTTGCACCTAATTAATTACTTCTACACCACTTTCCCTACATGCTGAGAGCCAACAGCCATTGTCCCAACCAGCCAATGTTCCCAAACATTTCCAGAATGTTCAGTACACAAAAAAATCAATCAATCACTTCTCTGTGGATTAACTTCTCTTTCTTTTCCTCCAGAACTGAGAGCGTTCTTTCTCTTAATCTGCACGCAAAAAAAAAGAAAAATCAAACTCTCAGGCTTCAGGAGGCACCTCAGTCTCCTCCCCCACAGCACAAATCTGCTGCAGATAAGCCTGTGGATTCCACGGAGGACATTAGCTCCCCGCTGGGCCACTTTCTTGCACTCTGTCACAGAGGTAATTTCCTAATGGAGCATCTCCCACAGGGTGGTGCTCAGCTCTCCATCCAGCTCCCCCTTTGTCACAACAGTAATTGCTTTGCTCGGCTCTCCTGTTCCCTGGGATGCCTGAGCCCGAGAGGAAGAACACCTGAGTATCAGCTCAGCACTTATCTTCCCTCTCCTTTGTGCTACGTGGACCCTCTGGCAAGGGGAATACACGGGCGGGGAGAGGAGATTAAGGGTAGGTCATTGAGGGCAGGTAGACACACCCTCGGGACTTTAAGGACCTGCTCCTCACAGGAACAGGTTCTGCCCCTGGCTGAGCCTCGGGGTGAGCTGCAGACCTGTTGTTTTTGCATCTTTCCCTTTTCCACCCAGCCTCGGCAAGGCTACAGGGTATGGGCTGGGGCTAAGGACCAGCTGGCTGCAGCAAACCCACAACCCAAAATGGAGCTGCAGGCACCTGGGGTAGAGAGACCAGAGCAAAGCCTGCAGCCCTGAGAAACCCTGAGCATTGTTTCCAGGAGCTCTCCGCCTCTTGGAGCCTCCTGATTTTGATATGTGTAGCTCCAGCTAATTAGCATGCAGACAGTGATGTTCACCTTGAGCAGCTCCCTGCACCCCCACCTCACACCCTGGCAGCAGTACCAGCCTTTGCCCCCATGCCTGGACATGCTCCAGGAAGCAAAGCAGAGCAGAAAAGGCTCAAAGAGGATTTTTACTGAGCTGCTCCCACCCTGTGATGGTGGAATTCAGCCCCAGTTCTCTCCCATCTCTGCTCCTCAGGTTGTGTGAGGCTGATGTTTCATCTGGCACGTTCTGCCATGATTTGTGTCCCCTCAGCTGTCCACCCACACCATGCTCTCTGCATCCCTGCTGCTCTGATCACCCTCCCAGAGCCCTCTCAGCCTGGAGCTTCTGACCAGTGCAAGATGATTTATTCTTAATGGTTCAACAGGCCCTGAAAAAACCGCACAGAGTTTGAGAAGGACAAATTCAAATTAGTCTGGACTCTGAGGCCAGACACTACAGCAAAGGCAGCCACCAGCACAGCACCTAAAAGCCTATAAATCACCCAGCAAGACAGGGACTGACTAGCAGGGGCTAGTAAGGGAATCTGCAGCCAGCCAGGACGAGCACACACCTTGGGAGAGATGATCTTCTTGTCCTTGAGTCTCACCTCTGTGTCTGGGGGACAGCTCTGAAAAACCAGCCCTGCCCTGCCCTGCAGGTGCTCTCTGGGGACCACTGTGGATGTGCTGCCATGCCAAGGGAGGAGGCGCTGTGGCTGCTGCTGCAAAGGCTTCAGCAGCTCACCCAGATTATCCCACATGCTTGGCCACCAGGAATGTGCTCTGGTCTAAGGAGGGCATTCATCAGCATCCACCCTGCAGCAGGACACTCTTATCCCTGCTCATGGGCCAGATCTGCCTCTGCTGACACCCAGAATGCTTCTAGGAATTGCCCAGTCTCTGAAAAACACTGGGAACCAAGTCCCATGTTAAACATCCCAGAGTTACTGCTGCACATGGGCAACTCCCTTTCACCCATCTCACTCCAGCCTGGTGAAACAAAGAGCCCTTCAACACACACTGGAGCTACAGGACCTGTGTTAGCAGAGGCCAGATGTGGCTACTATGAGTCATGTAGCTGAGCCCAGCTCACCTGAGCTCATGGGGACCCAGAAATCAGAGAGCTGCAGACCTGTCCTTTGCAGCCATTATCACAGCAGGATCCCCTGCTGCTCACCTCACCATCCTCACCCAGCTCCACTCACTCTCCAGGGCAAAGAGCCCTTAGTTTGGGTTTCATTTCTCCTTAAATTGCAATAACTGATGTCTATTTATTTTGTTTTTTCAACGAAAAACTAAGAGGCAGATCTGGAGATAACAAAGGTCTCAGATGGCCCCACTCGTGTCTGCTGGGTCCCCCCTGCACGAAGCACTCACTTCATTTCAGCTCTGAGACACACAGCTGGTCCAGGCTTTTCCCTGAGAAAGCTTTCTATTAAGAAATCAGCATCTCTGAAATGTCATAATTAACTTAATTTCCCCTGTCTCATCACAGCCAGCTGCCCTCACCCCTGTTCTCAGGGACTGAGGCAGTTTTCAAGCAGAACAACAGCTGGCAGAGCATCCCCAGGCAGGCTCATGGTTCAGCCACCTCCCCATCACATTTTTCCTCCTAAAGCTTCACCTGGAGGCAGCAGATGAAAATGTAGGGGCCTGACAGCCCTAAACTGCCCAAAACATTGCTTAAAATGATCTGAAAGCTGTTCTGCCATAGGAGAGCTGAGCATCCCCAGCATTTTGCCAGGCTCCCAACAGAGAGCTGCCATAGCAATGAGGAGTGCCCCAGAAATGAGGCAGCATTCCCAGGGGGGTTTGAACTGGAGGAATGGAGTCCTCCAGATTCCCCACTGCTGAGCATCACAGCAGCATGGTGGAGCTAGGGACAGCGAGCTGCACCTTGTCCCTTCCCTGGGTCACCAATGGCTGGCAGAGATTTGGGGCCTCTGTCACACTCCTATAAGAACACCTGGGTCAGCCCCACCCCCAGGGCCAAAAATACACCCTCCTTCCCCTTTGCTTTCCTTCCTAAATACAAAGATCTTTGGCAAGCAGCCTTGCAGACTTCAGTTAATAGCTAGGAGGGACCTCAGCAGCCTGGTTTTGCCCAAACCCTCTGTTCAGCTCCTTGTTTCACGTTCATTAAGAAGCAGAACAGGAAATATATGCAGAAGAGAGCAAACAGCAGGAGGAGGAGGGAGGGGAGGCCTCGTCTCTGCTGGCAAGGAGCTCCAGGATGAGCCAGCAGAACAAAGCCACAGAGGAGGCAGGTTCCCACAATAGGCCCTTTACTGTCCAGGAAATCGTGCTCCTGACAAGAGCCCTTCTCCATCTTACCCAATTAGTGCTGCTCAGCACTGGAAGGGATTGACAGTCACATGATGACTGTCTCTATAAATTAATCCTTCCAAATGTTAAATCATTCCAAATACAATAGAGATGTAGGCTGGCTTCTACATCAGAGGGGGAAACCTAGAGGAGGCTTTGAATTTGTATTTCTGTGCGGAATACCGGGAGATTTAAAACTTTTCCCTTGGTGCTGCAGAAAACTCATTCAGGAGGAACAAAAAAATGAGCTTTTCTGATGCCTTCAATTTCCTTGAGCGCTGGTATTAGAGTCTTTTTTATTTCCCAGCTCCCTCAAAAATGGGAAACAATTACTGTCTGTAACACTACCAGTCTTTTTCTGGAAGGCAGTACACCACTTTCCTATGGGCTGTGTAATATGTTGAAGTCTGGTTATCATCAAAGCACGGAAAGAAAAAAAGCTTGTTGGGGTGCACATTACCTGCAGAGACAAGGGTGCAGCACAGAGGGTTTGCTGATCATTTTTCCATTGATTTATCACTAAGAGCCCCTAAACCCTGTGTTGGCTTACCAGCAACAAACTTCCAACCTACTGAAAACCAAGTGCTACTCAAGGCATGAAACATCAAAGCTCTAATCTGAGGAGAAAAGCATGTGTTGGAGAAGCTCATCAGCATCCTCCTTGTACAGCCACAATTTGGCAGCTCTTCACCAATCTGTGCACGTGGTCAGGGTCAAGAGTTTGATATTGAGTCCAATTCATCCTCACAGCCGCTCCTGACCTGAACAGACAGGGCAGACAGGGCAAGGAGAGAAGAATCCTGGGCAGAGATCACCAGAAGCTGGTACTCATCAACTAAAGGGTCATTGCCTTGGCTCTCACTCAGTGTTGGTCTCAGCTCAGTGCTGAGCTCCCAGGGAACATGGGTGGGGAACAGCAGCTCCTACACGTGCTCTAGCTCAGTTATAACCTCCCCAGTACGTACTTTCCATTTCTGAGTAAAGGGAAATAGAGAAATGGAAAAACCTGAGGGAGGTTGGGGTGTCACCTGTCTTCAGTTTTCAGTTGCTTAAAAACTGTAAAATGAGAGGACACACACAAAAAGAGTTAGATTCCATGGGAAATTCTAGTGCTAAATCCCACTTTCTTTTTCTGAGTGCCATTTATCCAACTGGAAGGTAACAAAGTCAAAAAGGAGTGGAGCAGAAGCCAGTATTTTTCATGGTTGGCCATGGCACAAGTCCACCCTGCTCGGGACCCCAGTTGGGGACGCTCATATTACTGGTGATGCTGCAGTCCCAGCCCTGGGCAGGGCCAGCAGGATCCTGCTGTGCACATCCCACCAAACATTTGCAGACAAGGAGAAGATTTCTGCCAAGGCTTCTCCTTACACACATCAAGGCTCATGCACGGGGTAAGGACTCCCTTCCTCTGCTGCACAGGGGCTGGCACTCCCGTGCAGCCACATCACCATCATCAGACAAGGGCTTCCAGCTCCAGAGCCTCACTACTCACACACTTACACACACCCACAAACTACTCCAACAATTGCTACAACACTGAGCAGGAACACGAGCTGTCCAGACATGGCACCAGTGTGCTGCAAACCTCCTCTCTGCATCTGCAGCCTCCCAGGGGCTAATGGGATCCCCTCTCTGTGCCATAAACTCCTCAGCTAAAAGAGCACAGACAGGCGGCCTGATGAACATCAGCCACGTCACTTTGCCCTTGGAGCAGAGATTCAACCACTCTTCAGCAACTTCTGGTACCAAAGACCAAATTTTACAGCATCTGCCCCAGCCAAGTTGTAGTTATTCAGGGGAAAGATGCTCTGGAAGCAGTTGGGCTCCTGGCAGGAACAAGACAATCTCATCAGTGTCTGAATACCTGCTAAATACTTTCCTCTTCTGTTGGAGGATTCAGCCTGTCTTTTCTGTGCTGGCAGCAACCACCTGCACCAGGAATCTGCTCCAAGATGTGGATAAAATGGAAGCTCCCTCCTTAATGTGCAGGGTGCAGGGATCAGAAGGGGGATGCTGGGTTTAACACAATCACAGCCCTAAGAGCTGCACAAACTTATTCTGTACTTACAGGGCAAACAAGATTTCTGATTCCCAGAACCAGAAGGGTTTGAACCACGGCAGAAGCAGACAGGGACACTCAAAATGCCAACAATGGGCAGGGAGGGTGGAGTGGTGCATGCTCTGTGCTGTCCCTCTGCAAAGGTCCCCCCCACCCTCCTGACTTCAGCACAAGGAGCCAGAGAAGTTGCCCTCAACTCTGCAGCATCCTCTCACATCTTATTTAAGCCTGCAGGCTCCAAAGGGTTGGAAGACTTATGTTTGTGATTTTTTTTTTTCTCCTGTAAAAGTAAAAGGAAGCTTCCCAGCAGGCTCTTTCCTTTGCAACAAGGTTCAGCTTTGGAAAGAGCCAGCTCCCAGATGGAGCAGCACCTGCAAACACAGCTGGGGTGCTGGACACGGCACAGGAAGGAGAGGTCCCACTGAGGAGCCAGCACACACTGGCAGTGGAATGCTCCCAGCACATTGCCCTCCCCAGGGACATACAGATCCCTAAAAAGAAAAAAAAAAAACAAACCAAAAACAAAACCAAACATTTTTTGAGCAGATCTGCTCACTCCATTCCATTCTCTGGGTTAAACTTTAGGAGGCACCAGAGGGCAGCTGAAAACTGGCAGAAACCTTCATCACAGCCTAGGAAGGGGAAAAAAAAAAAACAAATAAAACCAAAATAATAAAACAAATGCCACATCATTACCTCTAAAGCACATCTCTAACCCCAGGGAAGCGACTGGCTGCTTTACCCGCAGCAGGGATTGAGGGAGGGAAGGTGTGCCCCGCTCCCAGCTTTCCCGGGAGCCTCCCCGGTGTCCTACCTGACGATCACATACATGACGGAGCAGTTGCCCACCAGCCCCACAATGCACACGATGGAGTAGACGACCACGATGGTGATCTTGATGCTGAGCGGCAGGAAACCGTCTCCGGTGCTGTTGTTGAACCAGTTGCTGGGCAGAAAGCTGAGGTTGAGCATGGAGGAGTCGTTCAGCAGCTTCCTCAGGTCGGGGTCTTCAAAAATATGGGCAGGGAAGAGCGGGTCCATCCTGAAGCAGCAGCTTGCGCCGAGGACCTGGGGCAGCAAGAGGCAGCCTTAAAACCTGCTGATCAAACGGGTGGCAAGGCAAGTGCACGAGAAACGCTGGGGAAGGGTGATTTATTACCAGGGAGAAGGATGATTTACTGCCACGGAACACAGCCCCCCCTCCCCGGGAGCATTTTAATGGGATGCAACCCTGAGAGCCTGGCGCATCCCGAGCTCACAGGGATCACGCATATCTGCACACCGCCGGCGCGGGGGACGTGCGGGCTGCACACATCATCCCTTCTTCTCCCAGGGGCTGGATGTCCCCACCTGCCTCTCCCATCCCTGCGGGTCGGTGAGTCCCCCACTCGCGGCTTTGTGCCCCCCAGACCTTCCACTGCCGCCCGAGAGCCACCGGGGCTCCGGCACGACCCCAGCGGTCCCTACCAGGCTAAAACAGCGAGGGAAAGCCCGAAGTTGGCAATAAAGCTCAGCCGGCTGCTTACCTGCGGCAGGTCCCCTCTAGCGCAGCTCCGGAGCTGACTCCGCTGCCCGCGGCCGCATCCAGCACCCCCGGGCCGGGGGATGGGGGGACGCCGGACAAAGCCGGGGCTCCGCAGGTGGAGGAGGGGAAAGGGCTGCTCTCCAGGCAGGGCTGCTGCCAGCGCAGGGGGCTGCACCCCGGAGCCCACGTTTTTAAGGAAAAGGGAGGGATGAGGGAGAGGGAGGGAGGGAGGACGGAGGGCGGCTGGGCAGAGCCAGGCTGCCGGGCTGCTCCCACTGCGTAAGAGAAAAGCGGGAGGGGGAAGGAGGAAAAGGGGGGGGATGATAAATAACCAAACGCGGCAAAGGGAAGGCGAGCCCACACCTGCGAGACACGGGCAGCGTCCTTCCCCCGGCCCGGGGGAGCTGCGGTGGCCCCCCCGTCCCACCCCCGGCGCGGCGAGGGGGGACCAGCATCCCCCAAGCCCCCCAAAGCAACCCTGGCGCAGCCCCCGACCCGCAGCCTACCTGGGGTGGGCTCCCAGCAGGAGATGCTGGGAGGAAGGGAAGGATCGGGCAAGGCTGCTGGGGAGCTCGGGATTCGGGCAGCAGATTCCTCCCTCCTCTGCAATTGTGCAACCTGAGCGCTGTTCTAGCGCAGGAGCAGCGGAATGGGGAATCTGACCTAGAAACTGGCAAAAAAAAATACAAGGAGGAACGAGAACTACGGGGAGAAAATTGTTATTATTTAGTATTCTTCTAGTAGCATTAACTTAATGTCATTTTGGTAACCCAAACCACCCTGCACTTCTCATAACAGTTAGATATTTCAGAAGCTGCAGTGGTAAATTCCTTACCTCAAGGTGGGGTGATCCACACAGAGCCCACAGGTACCTGCAGTTCCCAGTCTGGCTGTGGGACACTGACCCTGATAAACTGGTTTCCCAGGAGCTGCAGAGTCCCCCAGGTGGACCAGGGTGCACAGAGGACTTAGGGACCCCCTCCCAAAGTGGTTTGACTGCTGAGTACCAGAGCCCCCTGCTCTGGTGCCTCTGGCCATCTGCAATGCTTCCCCAAATAAGCCATTTCCTGGCATTTTGGGGAAATTTCTCAGTGTTGGGGACACAAGCAGAGACACACACAGATCAGAGCAAATTCAGGGCACTCTTGCCCAAGAGGTGGAGAAAAAGAACATGAGCTCTTTGGCACCAAATGTTTTTTCTCTTCCCTACCCACGACCAGCCCAACACAGGGCTCCTGGGCCCCAGCAGGCAGCCAGGGCTACCCCTTTGTGCTCCAGCTCTCCTTTGATGGATATTTGGGGATATTTAGCACAAAAGCTGCAGCTTCTTCACCAGGAACACAATGCTAAGGTATGGTGCTGCATGGCAATTTTCTTGAAAGCTTCAACAAGAGATCTCAGCTTTAACAGGGACAAGGGGAAAAAGCATGACCCAGAGTTCCAGCCCTCCTGCAGAACAGAACAGTCTCACTGCTTCAAAAAGTGGGGCTTTGTCAGTCCATTAATGAGAGTGTGAAATAAATATTAGACCAGACATTACCTTAATTGTCAGTGGATTGATTTCCAAAGGCTGAAGCAAGGACAGCAGTAAATCAGTGCAAGAGCTCCCAGCTGGACAGCCCAGGAGCTGACGGGAAGAGTGTTTGCAAATTCAGCTCTGCTCCTCTCTGCTGGCTCTCACCCCAACAAGTGCTCTCAGCCCTTCCCACACTCCTTTATGTTCATGCAGAGCAGCAAATACAGCAGGTTCACCTATTTATCTTGTGGTTTTCTTTCTGGTCTGAGAGATGTGTTTCTGCAAGGCTGCTGGAAAAGGGATCAGGAATGCACTTTGAACTACTGACAGCCAAGATATGTGTCTGGGACAAGTATCCTTCCAAAAATTCCCCTCATCCATCTCTCTAGTTTGTCCTCAGTGTTCATCCCTGCCCTCTTTGCATGGGGGAAAAAAGCCAGGATGGTCAATCCTGCTGCTTCACATGATTTCACTCCAATCAGAATTCAATGATGGTGAGATCTGTCCTTCCAGAATATCTCATGGGATCCTAACACATGCTCTGCTCAGGGTCCCCGGGGTGGGAGGAGGACAATCATCTCAAGAGCATGATTGCCAGATTTCCTCAAAAGCCTCCTGTCCATTGGGATCTATGCACCAAGCCTGGGAATGAAGACAACCTAAAATTTGTCAACATTACCCAAAAAGGATTTATCCCAGCCTATTTCTTTGAAAAATAGATCAGCTCTTCAGCGTGAAGGTTTCTCAGCAGACAGCAAGGTGACAAAAGCCAAGAAAAGAACAAGACAAAAAGCCACCCTTCTTCCAGGTGATGCCCAGGGAGCTTTTGGGGAGGCAGCAGATCTCACACACCATTATGAGATGCTGAATCTACAAAAGAGAGTCCAGAGCATCAACATGGAAGTGAAAACACCTTCCAGCAAAGCAGATTGCTCCAAGCCCCATCCAGCCTGGCACTGAACACTTCCAAGGATGGGGCAGCCACACACACCTTTACCATTTCTACCTCCAAACTCCTGGAGCATCAGCACAGTCTGCATCAGCTGTGGATGAAAAATCCTTAATTATTTCAAGATAATCCAGTTCAAGTGTCAGTAATTGCATCTTCTGCCATTTCAACCAGTTTAACTTTACAGACATTGCTCCTAAATGTGGAGAACCTTTGCTGATTCTGCAGAAAACAGCTCTCAGCCACCTGCATCTCATAATAGCAACAGCCCACAGGGATTTTTTTTTTCTTTGCCTTTCCTTTCAGGAGGTGAAGATGTCTGCATGTCAGAGCTGTTTTGTCACCTTTAGCACGGTTTGTCAATCTGTTTAATCAAGGCCATCATGAGCAGAGAATTAATTTTTCCAGATGTAAAATCATTTTTTCATGCAGGGAACGAGCACCTGGGCTGGAGAGGAGCAGGAGAAAGGCTGGGGGGATGTGGACTGTGCTGGAAAGCAGAGGCTCAAAAATGCAACTGCCACTCCTGGGATGATGGCCACCTGATCAATGGGTTGCCAAAGGCCAATTAGCTAAATTTGGACCACAACCACTGGTAATGGGTGATATTAGAACATTATTGATGACAAAAATTTAGCAATGATGTATCCCTTCCTAAGGCAGGGGAGTTAGAACTGGATGATCTTTACAGATTTATGGTCAAGAGAGCATCAGGGAAACAAGAAAAAAAAAATAAATAAAAATACATAAAAATATAAAAACCTCTTTTCTTGAACCCTAAACCCCACTTTTCCAGAGCAGCCTTTACAAGGGGATTCAGTGGTACTTCACTGAGACAGTGGTGATAAATTATCTTCCTTGCATGGTGCTATAAATCATGAAACAACACAAGACAAGAAAGATTCCACAACTGGATTATCTGCCCTCCATGGCCAGCAGACTCATTCAAAGAATGAGAAATAACATCTATTAAAAATAAGAGGACATTGGCTTCTTCAATATTTCCAGTAATACATATTCATTGTAGCTTTTGTACTTCCTCAAGTCAGACTCATTTCAGAGATGACAGAAACCTCTGCAGACTCTTTCCTGCATTGCTGAGCATCAGAATGAAAAGAAAACCAGAAAAATTGTTCCCAAAGAGCAGTGATGGGCCTGGGGACAAACACACTGTGGGAAAGGAATCCCACTGACTGCCGTGTGTGTTGGGGTGTTGCCTAAATCTCAGTCCCAGCAAGGGGAATGGGGTCAGTGGGATGTCACAGGCCATGTCCTACCTTGTTCACAGTCCCCATCTCCCTTCCATGATCACTGAACTTATCAGGAGGAGCAGATCTGGGACAAGATCTCAGGATGCAAATGGCAGGGTGATGGTCCAGCCCCCATCAGAGGTGGCTGATCCCAGTACATCCCAGACACTCTCACACCCAGTCACAAATACAAGCTGAGACATTCACACACAGAGTTTAGGTCCAGCCCAGCAGAGAAAGGCACCTGAGCTCATCCATCCCCACATTGCTGAGGGGCAGCTTCACCTGCCCAGTGCTGACACTTCTGTACCCTGACAACCCACCTTAATGCTGGCTGGGGACCTCCCTGCCAGTTCCTGAGGCTGCAAGGAACTGATTTATCGGAACAGGCATATTATACAATAAAACAATTTCCTGAAGGATCAGCTGGTTCCCAGGGCCACCAGGCTAACAAAGCTGAAGTCAATGGGTTCCTCTTTCTAAAACAGCAGGACAGCAGAACAAGTGTAATTCATGCCCATTTCAAGCACAAATACTGAGGAAATCTCTCCATTTCTCTTCTACCCATCTGCAGGGGGGTCCATGGTAAGGAGAATAACCAGGATTAGTGCCAGCAGCACCTGCATTTTAAGAAAACTTTGTGTGCTACTAGGCCTGATCCTCATTACTTACAACTAATTAGAGCAGACCTTGCTTTCACCAAAAATCATTTTAGAGCAAAATCTCCCAAGCTCCAGCAGGAGAAAGAACACACAGTGGTACCAACTTCACTGATATTTTATTGTCTGCCATCGCTATTTGCAATTTTCAAGGGACTGATCATTTCAGGTGACTGCAGATGAGGCCATAAATCTTCACTGCAGCATTAAATTGTTTTTTGCTGTCTTCTTCCTCTTTGCATCTCAGACTCATGAACCTGGAAACAAGCATGTCCCTCTACTCTTACAAGACAGAAGCTCTCCTCGCCCCCATTATTCCTTGGCCAGTACACTGATTTTATCACCATTCTGGGAATGGGCACCTATAACCCAAGGCTCACTATCTGGGTATCCCAGAGGCTGAGAGAGTAAGGGTCTCTGATTTCAAGAAAGGCAGTGATGGCTGCAGGATTTACACAGCTACTGAGTAAGAAACACCAGCAGATTATTAATTTAGATCCTCTGAACACCATCCCAGCATTTTAACCTCTTGTCCCTTAGGGAGGAAAACATCTCTGTGCTCAGATGGTGAATTTCACAGGAGCCTTTCAAAGTAAAGATCTGCTTATCACCTTTGTGTTGCAGTCCTTTTATACAGCCAACAGCTTGGAGAGCAACAAAATCACTGCAAAAAAGTCTGACACCACGATACCCAGAAATCATTTGCTGTTTGCTTCCCCCTGAACTTGCTCTCCCCAAAGAGATGTCACTCAAGTTCTCACTGTTGTGTGGATCAATAGCAGCTGATGCCTGATAAAGCACCCCAAAGCAAGGTGTTTTCACAGCTTTAACCCACCTGAACTCAGCCCCAGAAGCCTTCCCTCATTCCATTTTCCAGCAAGAGGAAACAATAGATGTTTACTGAAAATTTCAAGCAACCGTAGAGGGAAATGTATTCCCACCAAAGGCTTGAATATCTGCCTTGAAAAGGCTGCAGCCTTTAACAGATCTCTAACTGGGGAGAACCACCAGTTAGGTAGAGGAGATGTATGTAAATAAGATGCACCAAGCAGCAGATATGTGCTGTCTCCTCACATATGCTATTTATGTGGCTGTCATGCTCTGGAGATGTCACACAGAGAGCCGTGGCAGCAGCACCATATACACACTCCAAATCCCCATCATTTTGGGTGGGATTGAGAGTCAACAACCTTGCTGGGACGAGCTGGTTCCAGCAAAGCTGTGCTGAGTCACGGAAGCCAAAAAACTGGGTCTGAATGTTTGACAGGATAAAAGAACACTTCTAAATGTGTGTCACAGATGTCAGTGGCTGCACCCAGCCATGCCTGCCCACAGGACAAGCACTGGTGGCCATGAGAGAGGCTATCCAGCACCCTGGGCTGCTCAGAGCTCACTCCCAGCTGAGGAAAGTGTATTATTCCCCTACAAAAGGGACATTTAACCTTCATCAGGAGCCTTTTTGTCCTTGCCTAAACCCACAGCCTTATCTAAGAACTTGCCTCACCCCACAAGCTGATCCATTTCCACACGTCCCTCACCCTCCACACAATCAAACCCCTTTCCCCACCCCCACAGAGCCCTTTTGTCCCTCTTCCACCCAGCCCACATCACCTGCATTCACCACGGGATGAAACTGTGTCACCTGAGTCTCCTCTCCACGGGCTGTCCCAGCCTCAGCAAAGCCTGTGGCACAAATGCTGCAGTGGCAGCCTGGGAAGTGGTAGAGCTTCTCAGACCCAGTTCAGAAAAGCCACTGATGCTGAGACTGAGTGTTTGTGATTGAGCCAGGCTTTTGAATGTGAAAAACTGCGTGAGAAGACCCTGAGCAACATATATCCTGTTACAATTTCCTCATCTGGATGTGAAGAATTGTGTGAAAGGTCTTTAAGAAATAGATAGCCTACCACAACTTTCTCAGGAATACCAAGGGAACACATTTGGGGCTGTTATTTAAGTGTTTTCCAGCCAGGAGCACAAAGCAGGGCACAGCTGCACTTTGGCATCCTCTCCTTCAGACATGGAAACGTGCTCCTCCAAGCCTGACCCCAGCTCTGTCCCACTTTCTGAACTTCTCATTATTTCCTCAAATTGCCCTCAAGACCCCTTTGCTTCGTGTCTGGTGCCTTTTCCAGGCTCTGCCCCTCCTCACTGGGCTGCGGCAGCGCCGGCTGCGGAGCAGCGTGGGCCGGGTGCCGCAGGCCGCGTCTGCCAGCGGCACTCGTGGCACAAACAGGGATGGCCTTGGCACTCCCTGCTTCTCCTGCAGGCACCCAGAGAGTGCTGCCAGCTCTGCAAACTCCTGGGAGAGAGGGATGGAGGGGGACAGACAGCAGGAGCCTGCGGGTGGAGCAGGGGCAGCCGCGAGAGGTGGAAAGGCCTCAGCCCTGCAGTGGGTTAGGCCCTTTTCTGACCCAGAGGTGGGGCAACTGAGAGGCCTTTTAAAAACTTTTGTTCCATTTTCAGTTCTCATGTGAAGGGCGAGACAGTACAGGTGTTATAATGCACATCACAATCAGAAGCCAACTATTTCCAAATCACAATACATTTTAAGTGTTTCTTGGCCTGTCAGCTTTTGTCACACCATGCTGTAAATGCCTTGAAGCCAATCATCTAAAATTACCCCTCGAGGGTCCAACTAAAATATTTGCATCTGTAGAGATGCATTATTGTAGAGATAATTGCATCTCTACAATAATAAATAATTAAATAAACAATTAAATAGTGACAATAAATAATTAAATAAAATAATGCATATAAATTTTGTACAAATCCATTTCCCACAGTGAGGGACATCCAGGCTGAGGGCACCATCACGTGAAGGAAACATCCCACCAGGGAGCAGGGCCCCCAGAGGGAGTGGGGCCACCAGTGCAGCCATGAGCATCCCCAGCCCCTTCCCACTGACCTCATCCCAGCTCAGTTCACATCCCAACCTCTCACAGCACTTCTATTTGCTCTGCTCCAACCAGTTCATCTCCAGTAAAAAAAGAGTGGATTCCCCTGGAAAGCATCCCAGATTGCTGAGGAATTCGGGTGGCAGCCACAGGTGCTGCAGCTTCCTGAGCCCATGGCCATGCCCAGGCATCACAGAGCTCAGATCTCAGCAGCATCAAAGGGAGGAACAGCTGGGACTGGTGAAACTGGGAACTTACATTTATTTTTGTGATTTTTTTTTCTGTTAATTTAGGTAGGGTTTGTGTTTGTTTTGGGGTTTCTTTGTTTGTTTTTGTTTTTGTTTGCTTGTTTGTTTGGTGGTGGTTGTTGTTGTTGGGTTTTTTTACTGGAAGTGTCTCAGATTCAATCCAGTAATTAAGGGATGTTTTATTACACATACTATGGAGGACAGGAAACCTATTCCTTCCCCAGGCCTCATTTTGACCTCTCAGCATCAAACCTCCAGATTTTGGGCAGAGAAAGTAGTGACAGAGCTGCCTTGGAGAATGAAGAAACAGCCTTAGACATTTAACTCCTTTAGGATTTCCCTGAATTAATTTCTGAGGAAACTTTGGGAGACCATTGCCACGTGTCTTTATTTTTTATCATTACTGTGTATGCTGAAGGCTTCCAGTTACCATCCTTATGTGTGACTGAAGCTTTCTAGTTCTCACACAATAAAAATCTGCAGTGACCAGGGAAAATCCTGGAAAAAATTTTTCCTCCCTGCCCTGACCCCCTCTGTCTCATGACCTCTGGATGAGATGTTTCCACAAGTTCTTCCCAGGTTTCCCTGTGGCTGAAGTTTGGTGCAGGTGGATTAGGTCCCCATTCTGCACTGAGGGTCAATCCAGGTGAGAAAACTGACCCAAGAGCAAAAAAAAAAAAAAAATCTTCTCCCAGAGTTCTCAAAAACTCTGTTCTTGAAACAAGAATTTTAAAATTCCAAAAATTATAAGCCTCTCTTGAGATTTTTTCTTTGTCTGAGATCACCCTATAAGCTGGGGCATCATCTCATGCTATCCACTGGGCTCAAGAACATCTGCATGAGGACTGAGGAAAAGGAAGAAGAAGGGAAATGGCATTTTTAATAATTCTGAGGGGAAATTATATTTTTGGATGTTTAATTTGTGCTTTCCTGCAGGCTTTGATCTTTCAGACAAGGTGAATTAGATTTTGCAATAGGCTTGGAGTTGCTTTCTACTATCTTTGAAGTAGATATTAAAGCAGTTCAGGGCCACAGTCACCAAGGGTGGTTGGTAAATTTTGCCCAAGGATGCCTTTTATTGTCTCCTCATTGTGAAGCCCAGAACATGACAGTAAAATTTAATGATTTAACAAGCTGCTTTCTAACTGCCCTCTCTGCCCTTGTTTTCTTCACTGAAGCTTTCAGGTTGTGAACCATTCCAGAGAAACACCCAAGCATCCCACTTCAAATCCCAAAGCCTGCAAAATGGGCTGGTTGGCACCTCCTGCCCAACACCTCCCCAGCTCTTCCAGAGTTGGTAAATTCCCATTGGAACCAGCAGGTGATGCTGAAGCAGAAAACATGGAGTTCATTCTGCCTTCTATTAGGCTTTTCTTTTCCTCCCATAAAATTCTCAAGTGAGAAAAATCCTGTGATCCTGGTGGGGTATTTAGAAACATAAGATAGAAATGCTGGCATGCAGCATATGGCTTTGCTCTCACTGTCTGCTCAGCTCTTCCATCCCAGGGAAAACACTCCGGGCTTTTTCACACCTGGGACAGAGCGAGGACCCCTGAACTCAGAGGAAATTCTCTGGTGGAAAGTTAGAGGGGTCTGAGCTCTCCTTGAATGGGTCTTCTCACAGCACCTGCAAAGCCCCAGAGCTGCTCTCCAGTGACCTGGCTGTGACATTCCCAGTCTGTGACAGACACCACGTGTTCCCTTGCAGGTCTGCAGGTGTTGGAGTGAACATTGAGGGAGCAGCTGTGGTGGGAAAGGAGACTCGTGCTCAGCATCCTGCTGACCCCTGCTGTGCTCCTCTGCCAGCACGGGCAGTGACCCTGCCCAGAGCAAGGACATGGCTGATCCTTTCCCAAGGATCCCCCCTGCATCATCAGCAGGTTCTGGGAGTCACACTGAGCTGTGAGTCTCCCTGGCAAATCATCCTGATGGTCTTCTCTTGAAGCTGGAGCATTGCAAGGGTTAGCAGTGCCACAGATGTGCCTCTCTGGGCTGGTTTTTGCTTTTAGTCCTTGACTTAATTCTGCATCTTAATGTTTTGGCTGAGACATCTGCCTGTGGGAGAGATGGCATTTATTAGATAAAAGGAAGAAGGAGAAATGGGGATGTCATCAGTAAATACCAGCAGAAAAGGATCCCATTTTAGTGCCAGTGTTCCCTGAGAGATTTAAACTCCCACCAGCCTCCTCCAGCACCAGCATGGGAGGAGGGGACACCAGGTGCCTGCCCCTGCCCCCTCTCACCTGCCCTCTCCCCCAGCCATGGCACACAGAGGGTCAGTCCCAGCCCCACCCAGAAGTGCAGCCACCACCCCATCTGCTCCACTTCCACAGCAGCTGATGCTCTCCAGCTGCCACCAAGGGCAGGGACAGCCCAGGCCAGGCAGTGACACCCTCACCCTGCAAACATTCACTCCTAACTGGGGCAGAACCCATCCCAACATCCTGCTCATCATCACCTTCTGTCACTGTCATCTCTGAGATGTGCAGAGAAGGATCACACGGACTTTTACCATCTGGGCTTTGTCTGCTGGTGTAGCCCCAGGAGGGACAACTTCTTTCATTCCCTTGACCATTCCTTGGCTTTTCCCTTAGCTGGCAGCTCCAATGTGTGATATGTGCTAATTCTGCTCAGACAAAATCTAAAAATCAAATTAGTAGCTTTACCAGAAACATTAAACTGTGGTGAAGAGACACTTGATAGGCAGCCTCCACTCCAGGGGATGGGAAATGCAAAAGATCTTCCTGACAGGCACTGACAAGTGCTAGTGTTGCCAAATTTTCAGGGGAAAACAATCTTCAATGTGTCAAGAGAAGAGTTTGATACCTTCAGTCCTTCCCCACTCACCACGGGGACCAGGATCCAAATATTCTCTTTGGATGCTTGGACCTGCTGAAAAGAGTTCAGGGAAGCCACAAGGATGCTCAGAGTGCTGGAGACCCCTGCTCTGGAGACAGAATGAGAGCTGGGAGTGCTCAGCCTGGGGAAGAGAAGGCTCTGGGGAGACCTCAGAGCCCCTTCCAGGGCCTAAAGGGGCTCCAGGAGAGCTGGAGAGGGACTTGGGACAGGGGCATGGAGGGACAGGACAAGGGGGAACAGCTTACCACTGCCAGAGGGCAGGGTTAGACGGGATATTGGGAAGAAATTCTTCCCTGTGAGGATGAGGAGGCTCTGGCACAGATTTTGCTTGCACAAATCCTTTACATATTTTCTAAGGAACTTCACCACCGTACCCAGGTGCTTTCCACATAAAACCGCGGTAAACCTTGGTGGTTTGGGGGTCTGTAGGAGGCATTTATTTCCAGGATGGAAATGTACTAGGCTTAGAAGCTTTGCTTGATGAATATTTTTTGCAAAAAGCTTTTCGTTTCTTTTCCTTTCCTTCCCCAGAGGATTTAGTTCAGTTATGTGCTCTGATTTCCCCGAAGGCACACACAGCACAAGGATCCAAACAGAACAAACAAAGATCACAAGTTCAGAGCAAACTTTCATATGCCTTTTTAATTCTTAGCTGAATCCTAGATGAATTTCATCCAAATTTTCAGGCAGTTTCAGTTGACTTTGTACAGCATTTTTCCCAGAAAGTGAAGATGCAACTAACATTTTCTTGAAAGCTCCAGCTGAAGTCGGAGCCAAACCCTGGCTAAGAGACACGGTGACCTTGATGGAAAATAAACAGAAGAAACGTGAAACAGAAACACTCAGAGTCCTCCACAGCATCCTCTCATGACATCAGGCAGCTCAGCTGCAGAAAATGTCACCTCTGGCAACCAGATGACGTCGAGGAAAATTTCTAGGAAAAGGGAAGAAAGAAAGAATAAAGACTTGCTTTTATTTTAAGAAACATCATGTGCAGCTGCCGTCCTCGAGGAAAAGATTGAAAAATCATTTCCTGGTTAGCCAGGGGCTGTTGGGTTTTTTGTTCTTTAACAAGGAGATACGGCCAAAGCTAATGAAGGAGGAGGATGAAGCATGTGCAGCCCCTGAAGCTGGAGGGAAGTGCTGTTCCTGCAATCCCTGGATGCCTGCACTTGGAGCACCTCTCTGGCCATGCCATGCACAGGGCTCTGGAGAGCCAGCCCGAATTTGGGAGAGCTGAAAATGTTTATGGCAGCATCACAATCCAGAAGCAAATTCGCGCTGCCATAAATGTGAGCCCTGCTGGCACTGCCATAAACATCCAGAGCAGAGAATTCCAGCTCCTTACCCTTGCCAGACTATCCACCTTCTCCAAACCTGTTTGCAGCTCATCAGCTGCTTTGGGCAGGAACGTTCCCCTACTCCCTCTGTGCAGGTCTGCCTGCACCATCCTCTTCCTCCCAGCCCAGGAATGACACGGGGACCTTTTCCATCCCCAGAAATCACTTTGCCCCTGCTGAGCCTACACAGTGGGTGCATTAAAGCACCAGCCAGATCTCTGCTTGGTCACAGCCTCAGATGATGGGCCATGTCTTAAAAGCATGGAAAAGCTTTTAGGAAGTCATTTAGGAGATTCTATTTATCAGTTCTCAGGTCATTCCTCAGGCTGTGGCTCAGTGCCAGGAGCAGGAGCTGTGTCCTCCCCAGCTCTGAGCAGCATCTTCAGAAGGTGCAGATGCCAAAGGAAGCCTGTTCCCTGCTATTAAACAAACCTGCAGGAGCAGAAAAAGCCTCAGGGGCATCAGGGTCCAGATAGAGTGTGTCCCTCCCAACCCAAATCATTCTGGGATTGCCCCAGATGCAGTTTGGGACCCCAGGATGAACCCACTGGTGGCTCTGGCCCACCCCTGAGGACTGGCTGTCCTGGGAGCCCACCTGCACCTGGCTAAGAGCAGAGCTGCACCACTGATTTACCTGGGACTCCACCAAGGGACTCAGACAGGGTGAAGGTTTCCAAGATCATTCCTCCTGGGATCACATGTCACTCTGAGCCCTGCTGAGGGACATGTCTGGGTTTTTCCCAGCCCAGCTGATCAGTGGCTGCTCCTACCTCATTTGCTATCCATCTCCTCAAGGGCACCATGCACTGGAAATTTGCTCATGGGTTTTTTTCCTGGCTAATCCCAGTTTTGTCCTGTATGTGTAAAGTGAATCTCACCCAGACCTGGATTACAGACCCAAGCTCCCCTTCCCAAATCCCTGTCTCTCAGCAAGGCCAGCACTCCTGTCTTAAGGTTGTACTTCAGGTCCTGAATTTATGTGGCTTTGGGCTGAATACTTAAAAGAGTTGTTAGGTGATTTCATCCTTGGATGCTGAGATGCAGCTGCTTAAATACAGTTCCTAAATTTTCTTCTTTTTTTAATGTGAAAATATTAATGTCTGAGGACAGCTGCTGTCCAAGGACTGACCCATTTTGACAGTACAGCTGTATTTTTCTGGCCCATCTTCTTTTCGCTTGTGCAGTCTTTGTTTCCTGAGAGAAAACAACAGATCAATTTTGCTTCATTATGTTCACGGCACATTTTTAGAGATTCCTTATAAAGTTCTCTGTACTGTTCCACCTGTTTATCTGAAAGGTTGCAGGAACTTGAAGCATCGTTAGATCCTTGGCAGAAATTATTTCTGCCTACAATTTACCATCCCTGCTTGGAGAAAAGCCTCAAATCAAAGGCAGGAGAGCTGCCCTGGAGCTCATTAGCTGTGTGAGGCTATGCTCTCTGTGCAGATCACATCAGCAGCTCACCCAGGGCTTCCAAAACTTCCTGATGTTTTGTGGAAAAAAACCCTGACCCCCAAACAGGACTTTGCTTCCTGTATCATGCTCCCAGACCACAATCCCCAGCTCTCCTGCAGCAGCTTTTTTCAATATCAAAACCCTAGTGGGAAAAAATCCTTCACCTCCTAATCCATGTTTACTCCAAATTCTACAGAAAAGCTTCCCAAACCCAATGGGATAAGAGCATGTTCAATAGCACTGAGGAAAAGAATGGCATGTCCTGATGTCCAGTTTGTGCCTGTGGAGCATCTGCCACGGCCTGGGAATGGGCTTCTGGATGCTGCTGCTGTGAAAGTGCTGGGACCTGGGTCCTCACACTTTGGTTGCAACCATTTCACTCTTCCAAAGCCAAAAATTAGGGGGAACAGCTTGAAAACACAACGATTTATAATATTTCCCACTTGGCCAGAGAAATTCACTAAACCAAGTGAATTCCTTTTACTTTGCAATATGTTCTTGAGAGAGAGCACTGAGGCATTAAAAACATTGGCTTCCATGGATTAAAATATCCCTTGTTTGTCCTCCTGGAAGAGGTGACTTTAAAACACTTGTGCATCAATTCACCCCTAATATCACCAGGCCACTGCAAAAACAGCTTTTAACCTGAAATCACATCTCACATGTGAAACCGGGGGGAAGATAAGCCAAACAACAATTTTGTGTTAGCCTAGAACTGTCTTTAACTTGAGCTATTAAATAAAAACATTGGAAGTCCACAGAAATGTCACAAGCATTTGTTTGCACACCCGGAGGCGTCAAAGCCTTCATCCCAGTCCTGGTGTGACCTTCCTCCCTTTATCTTACTCTCCCCATCTCTACACTTCGGATCCCTCTGGGGACAGTCAAAAAAACCCCAGACAAGGTCTTTGACTGTCACCAAAGCCTGTTGGCCAGCAGGCACACCTTTATTGCCCCTGTACCATGGGATGTTGGAGTGCTGGGGGCTGGGATGCTCCCTGTGGACAACCACAGCCCAGGGGGAGAGGTTTGCTCCAGGGGCTGAGCACCCTCAGCATGAAAGAAGGCACCCACGAAGTCCAACAGGAATGACTCAGCCTGGGAGACCCAAGTGGCAGCATTGGCTGCAGATGGAGATGCATTCCTCACCCTGGAGGGGTGGCACGGGCTGTGCCCTGGGGGCAGCAGTCACTGAGCAGCTCCTGGCTGATTCTCAAAGCCACTGGGTCCCTTCCAGTCCTGTCAGAAACCTGAAACACGAGAAGAATGGACAGCTTGGGGCCTGTTTGGGGCTGAATTTGTGTTTCTCCTGGGGTTTCATGGCTTGCTTGGGGGTCATGGCTAACAGGGAGGAAGAGCCAGGTTTGGGCAGCATCGCTCTCTGCTTCCAGTCACCCACAGCTGGGAGCAGTGCCTAAGGAGGGGAATGGCACTGAGAGGCACAGCTCAAAATCAGGATCCTTTTGTTCCTGTGGAGCCCTCAGCATCCTGGGGAAGACAAAAAAATCCCCTGCCTTGGGTTTGGAAGACACTGTTGCTGTAAGCACTGTAAAGTACCTCTGGACACAGACCCCGTGACATCTGGGCTAAGCCAAATGCTGAGAATTTATCCAAGTGCCTTCTTTGATGGAGTACAGCTCCTTGGGTAGATTCTATCACTATCTTTAAATGATTTTTTTTCATTTAAAAAATGTTCTTTTCTATTGGATTGCATCCTCACCCATAATCATTCCATTTCAATGAAAAAAAACCTTGGTTCTCTAACAAATAGCACAGCAAGAGGTTTTCTGTCCTGCAAAGGCCAGTGCTGGAGCTGATGGAGGCTGAGCCCTCATCAGTGCCACTCCCCCAGCAAAGCTCCCACCGTGGGGTAAGGATCCCCATCCCTGCAGCTCCCTGCTCCCACCAATGTTTCTCTTGCCCCCTCGGGTAGTTTAATCCAAATTCCATGTGAAACGATGTCAAACACTTTGCAAAACCCCAGGAATATTAGAGCTACCTAATAACCATGACTAAGCTAATGAATTCAGATGTCTGTGGATCTGTGTTTCATAAATCCATTAGTTTTATCCCCAGCCTTTAATTCTTCCTCATTTGAATTCCCTTTCACCTATACCATTATTTTGCCCAGGATTACTGGCTTGTAGTTATCTGGGACGTGAGGACAGCCTTTTGGAAATATAAACCAGCTCTTTCCCAACTTTTCTGGTATTGATTAAAAACAAACATCTGCAGACCTCAATCTTCTGAGCCTCTCAGACACGAGTGATATGGACACTGATTTCTAAGTGTACCCCCTGACAAGGCAGATATCATTTACTACACTGTTGATTAGAGATGGAACAGGAACGATTTTATCTCCCATTAGAGAGATAAAGCACATCATTCTGTCTTTCTAAATGCCACAAAGAAATACTGACCAGATCTTACTGTGCTGATTGAACTGTGTCACCCAGTGATGAACACACCAGCTGGCACTATTTTTTTTTTCTGTTTAATGATATTTAAAATTCTCTTGATAGCCAGAGACTTAAGCACTTGTCCTTCATCAGCAGGCTGAGCTTCATAATTCCTGATACACATCACTGGCTAATCAGCTTCCTTTACAAATTACTCCTTTTTGCAGTTTTTTGGAATATCTTCTCTGACCTGGCTCCTGGATCTGGAAGTCCCTCAAGGCAAAGCCAATCTCTCTTGATAACAAATTCCAGGGGCTTGTCCACATTGCGATCTCTACCTAAAGATTTCCCAAGTTGTTCACCCCTTTCTGTTCATATTTTAGCTTTCCAACAATTCCAAGTTGGGGAGGCAGCCCTATGGAAGCTGCTGTAGGACCGTATGGCTGCAAATAATGATGCTATTGATGAAAATGCCCTTTGTCAGCCCATACTGGACATAGTCAAGCGCTGATCACCAGTTCCTAAGCAACCACAAAAACTCCTGTCCAGCAACCAAGTCCAGAATAGGGTCCAAGTTTCCTTTGGTCAAAATATCTTCTGTGTTAGAAAATGATTAGCTCATTATGAGAAAGCCTTGCAGTGTTTTAATTACTGGGTGCACGAGACTTCCAGCAAAAGTCACCCTTGGGAATCATAACAGGTTTTTTCCTGCAGGTTGTCAGCAGCAGCAGCAGAGCCCACCCTGCTGCAAGATGCAGCATCTCCTTGGGAGAAGGATCCCCCTCCCACATCCCCAGGGCTCATTAGGAAACACATCCCCACACATTTTCACTCCTCCAGGGTTAAGCAAGAGGTCTTTTAGAGCTACAGATAAAAGCACTCCCTGCTCCTGAGAATGGAAATCTGCCTTCCCTATCAGGTGATTCCCAAATTTTCAGCTTCCCAGCATTTCTGATCCCATTTCTGAGTAAGGAGTTATTTGCCAGAGCTGAATCTCTCCAGGTTTCCACTCCTATCTGCTTGTATTAAGCCACTTCAAATTTCCCTCTGGGCAGAAATTAAATCTGAATCAGGAAAATCTGGATGGCAAATAACATTCTCTCTCCAAAGGATATATTATTTTTTCTTCAGTTAATTAAAAAGTGAATTACATCCTTTTCCAAAGTTTCTTGAGTGTCTGGAGGTTGTGGGCACCTGAGAAGCAGCAAAGACAACTCAAAAGAGCATGAAACAGCCCTTTGCAGCAGGAGATGAAAGAGTCAGCACAAGAAAAACCCAACTTCTTGGCACCCTTCAAAGGACCTGAGTGTCAGCAGCCAACCAGCAGGAGGGCAGAGTTTAAACAGAGATCACAGGGAGGGTTGGTCACCTGGACCTGCTCTCACATCTTAGCAGGGGCCTGGGAGAAAGATGTCCCAAAATGTCCAAAAATAGAAATGCTACAGACACCGGGCAAAGGGAAAAACTGCTGAGAGCCACCGTGCCAAGTGTCCTCCATGCCCTCTCCAGAGGGCACGTGGCCACTGCAGTGCAGGTCACCAGCAGGCAGGGTCTGCAGCACCAGACCAAACCAACCTCCCTCTCCCTCCATCCTCGAGTTTTCCCAGCTTTAGCTGTAGGGCAGCACCCCCTCTGCAGCCTGAGCTCCCTCCTGACCTTCAGTACCTCTAATCGTCTCCCCAAATCTCCCAGTCCTTCCTCCCATCCCTCCTCTCATGTATCAGACATCTCCCAGAGCTGTGGACTATGAGCACCATTCCTGGTGAGCAGCACGTTGGAAAGCTCAGCTCACGTTTGCCTCTCTCTGTTGTCTTCATTCTGGGGACAAGGAGAACTGTCCCACAAGAACCTTCATACCACAGTGATACCTCTGCTTTCAGAGCAGCTGAGCTGTGCTTTGAGCTGTGCTAAACCCCAAGACTCTCCGTGTCCAGTGAATCTGAGATTGAACACATATTTCCTTCAGAAAAGAGTTTTTTCCCCTTTTTTCCCAGCAGGCAAAAAAACAAGGCAAAGTATCTCTGTTAAAACTGAATCAAAACTCAGCTTTTTCTGTTGTATTCCAGGTAGGTGACAATTCCTGGAGTTACTCTCATCCAAAACACCCAACAGCTTTGCTTAGATATTGAAGGATCCAGCTTCAGAAGTGTGGATTTAAAGATTTCTCTGCAACACTTCTGAGCTCTTCCCACCTGTTAGAGCCATGCTTCCCCAGAGCTGTGCCTCTGGCAGGCAAAAGCCAGGATGCAATTCCCTGAATTCAGCAGAATATTATTTATCTGAGCAGGGAGCAACAATAGCACAGCAGAGATTTCATTTCCTTTCAGCACATAAGAAATCCAGCGAGTGAAGGTGAGATTCAATAATGCAGCAGACAGAAAGAAAGCAAGGCTAGGGAAGGTTTTCAAGTCGTTTTCCTCTGCAAGGAGGAATGAAAACCTTACAGGAGGCTTCACATCTGCATCTCCCTGGCTATCTTAACAAAGGAGCCTCAAAGACTCCCCACACAGACTCACCACAAGCTTTCCTGGGTGGCTGCAGAAGGACCCATCTTCCCAGCTAGCAGAGTTTAATGTGGACTGGCTTGGGGTTTGCCACTCAAACCATTGATCCAGCTCCTTCATTTTATCACAATTTTTTTTTTCTTTCATAGGGAAAAGGTGCTGCTTGATTCTGGAGGACAATGAGCAGTACAAAAGAGTCCAAATTCCTGATACTTTTGTTCCCAGCAAAACGTGTCAGGCACGCTGGCAGGAGCTTTGCAGACACAGCACTGGGCCCTGGGGCCACTTGGAGAGGTGTTGAAGTCCATCCTCACACAGGGAAAAAAGGTTTCAAATTTAAAAATTAGGAATTATATCTATATATTGGAGATTTAAGCATGTGCTTAAGCATGTACAGGCAAACTCTGACAGGAAGGGTGGGCAGCTGAGCCCACCCAGAGCTGACAAACTGTGAAGCAACTGATGCTCACACGAGTGGAAGGAATACACAAGCAAGATGCACAGAAGGAGGAGTGACATCTTGGCACTTCATTGTAATCAGAAACCCAGGTTTTGGCAGTGCCTCACGGCTTTACTTTCAGCCAATACAACAGAAAATGTTGTGCCTCCTGTGCAAGTGGTTGCAAGAATTCATCAGTCTCATTTGAAGCCAGAATAATCCTTTATCACCAAAGACTTCTCGAGATCTGACTGTGAGCCAAGGACTGCAATGAAATGTAGGACTTAATTATGTTTGACAAAAGCAAGTCAATTAGAGGCTGTTTCACATCTGTGCCATTTGACTGGGGCTTCTGCTTTATCATCTCCTCTCTGGTCCCTTGCAGAAATTTAATATTTATGGCCAGGAATTAGGTCAAAGCTCGGGAATGAATAAATGTTTGCAGCTCTTTGCAGGAGATGGGGAAAATTTCAGATTGCTAAACATGAAGTAAACCCCTCTTTAATGGCCCAAATGGCCAGACAAAGCCATCAATAAAGAAGGAGCCTCACCTGAGCATGTGTCATAGCTGGGCAGCCTGAGCTGCAGTGGTGGTGGGGCTGCACAGGAGATGCTCAGGGCAAAACTGTTCAATCCACAGAGCCATTGCCCATTTCTGGGTGTTTTATTTCTCTGACATCCCTTAGATATACCTCTAAAATCGATGGTAGAAATTACCCTTACTGGAGAAGTCACGAACTCCACAGTTCACTGGCTTTTAAGTGCCTGGATTTAGATTTCAGGGATCTGAGCCTCAAGTGCCTCTTTGGGAAGTGATGTTCCCACAGTGAAGCTCTTCCCAAATGTGGGGCTTGCATGCAACAAACTCCCCTGACTCCCACCCCTCTCCTGAGACCCTCTTCTTCCACTTCAGGATCTTTGACCCCCATCAGCTGCTCTAAGGTACAGGACACTGCACAATTTAACTTTTTACTGCGTGCTCCAAAGCAGCCAGGCCAAGTTTGAGTGTACAGGGAGGGGAAAATTTGTGTGTTTGGTGCAGCAGCACAGCCCCAACAGCATCACCACACCTTCAAGCCCACCTGCCTCTCCCTTGTGTTCAGCAGCCAGCAAAGCAAAAGGGATAAAAGCGACTCCCAGGTCACTTCTGAAAACTCTGAAAAAAGTGAAAAAACAACAATTTTCTTTATGCTGACTGGTAACAATTATTTCCCCATATATCTAAATGTAAGTTCTGAATTAAATTTGGCAGAATCTTTTTAAATGAATTTATTGAAACATGATGTTTACCTATTCCTCCTTATACCATTCAGGGATTGTTTTTCTCATATACTTGCCCCTGACAGTTTAATATTTACACCTATATTAAACTACTCAAACTGCTTTCAACACATTGTCTGACATCATTCAATCTTTAATAACTTGCCTGCAACAAAATTGTTTCCAATATACTTTTAAATCCTGCAGCAAGACTTTTGGTGCCAGATACTAAAAGCTGACACTAATGGTAGAAGGTTTGGACCCAGCAATCCAGCAGAAAAGTTTATCATACTCCAGAGGAACCTGAAGACACAATATAAATATGGAGCAAAACTTCCCAAATATGGAGCAAAACTTCCCAAATCACATTCTGTCTTCTGGCTTTTACCTTTTGTGAGGAGAGGATGACACAAAACCTGTAGGCTGAGTTGCTGCCAAAGGATTCTGTGAGTGCAGGGCTTGGCTTTCCAGCACTTTGGAGGAAAAGGTGTTGAAGCAGATCAGGAATGCTGGTGGTTACCCCAAAGGAGAGGAGAGCAGAGTCCTGCAAAGCCCCACCCAGTGCAGGAATTGAGAAAGAGCAGGTTTAGATTGGATATTAGGGAGAAATTCATCCCTGTGAGGGTGCTGAGGCCCTGGCACAGGGTGCCCAGAGAGGCTGAAGTTGCTCCATCC
Organism: Motacilla alba alba; assembly: GCF_015832195.1. Classification (NCBI taxonomy): domain Eukaryota; kingdom Metazoa; phylum Chordata; class Aves; order Passeriformes; family Motacillidae; genus Motacilla; species Motacilla alba. The sequence goes on along the minus strand of NC_052035.1, from coordinate 8,974,693 downwards.
CTGGAAGTGGTCAGGGTCACATTGGATGGGGCTTGGAGCAACTTGGTCCAATGGAAGGTGTCCCTGCCCATGGCAGGGGTGGAATGAGATGAGCTTTCCTTTCCAACTCAAACCATTCTGGGATTCTATGATCTGTCTATTAAACTCCCCTTCAAGAAAATAAGTATTACAATAAAACAACATTCTCCCAGCAAGTGTCCCAAACACCCGCCAAAATCAGATGTACATTTCTGCATCCACAGGGTTTATAATGGACACAAGGTTGTGGCTTTTTGAAGCCATCACCTTGCTGGCATTACTCTTTCATATAAAAAACATAGGAAAAAACAACCTAAACTTAGCAAAAAATATCTTTGTCAATTAAGCCCAAATTAAATTAGTACTTGATTCTCCTGGAGCCACCCACAAAGGCAGAAAAACAATCTATTATTCACCTGGCTTTAATTCCAACTTCTCTAGAGAGATGAGGTCACCCTCTATTAATCACAAGGATATTACACAATGGGCAAAGAGGTAAAAGCTTTGTTGCCTGGTATTTATTCTGTCTTCCTTTTGAAATAACAAACCCAAGATAAACAGAAACCTTTTACCCTGCTCCAGCACTAACCACAGCCTGTCCTGAGGAGCTGGGAGCCAGCAGGGCTCTGCACCAGAGGGAAATGTGCTGCAGGCACTCAGGGAAGGGCACCTCAGAGCTGCTGCTCACATTTGCCCCCACATGCTTTAAAGCCCATCCATCCTGCTGTATTTTTAAACATCACATTTATTTTCTTTGTTAACAGCTCATCTCACTGCAAAAGGAAAAAGCAAAATGTTGGGGAGTTAAATAAAAATGCCCTTGGTGCTGGAGGCACTGGGGTGAAGCAGAGCATCCTCCTGAGCTGGTGGATGGTGACTGATGGACTGACTGCTGGGGCTGGCTTTTATTTTTTTAGTGTTTTAAGGACTTTCCTTTCCCACCTGACTCTTCATTCCTGATGCCTCTGGAGGAAAGGGTCCCTGTGGGACAGATCCTCCCTGTGTTTCCCATCTCCACCAAGGTTTTGCTGCCCCAAGAGGGGTCACCATCCCCCAGGGACAACTTGTGATGGAGAGGCTGGAAATGGCAAGGCACGAGCCACAGCTGTGCAATTCCTGCAGGAAAGAATAGTAAGGACCCTTTGGGCACTGCTTTTTCTTTCCACGCGTGGAAAAGAGCAGCAAAGCCTTTTCAGACCTGCAACGTGAACACTTGGCACAGTCAGGCTGGATTTGGACCAAGGTTTAACTCACATTCCAGGTAACTGAGCAGCAAAACAGGGCATGCAGAGAGAGGGCACATTCATGAATTATTGATGTTTCTAAGACCAGATTAGATGTCTTACAAATACCCTGTGTCTACAAAAGCAAGGGAACTTTTCTGTTAGTGATGTCCAAGCTTCATCCACTCCCTTCCAATGCTTTTTCCTTCCCCAAACCATAACTCAGGGCTGTCACAAGCCTGGGAATAATCTCACCTGGAATTGGGACAGGAAAGGCTTCAGAGGACCAAACACTGCCTCCACCCCACAGCATCCCAAGCCTGGAATATTTCTGCTGCAGAAAGTCCTCAGGCATCCATCATTCCAGCTGGGCTTCCACCAGAGGCTGTTCTTGGGCCAAAAGGCACTGGAATAGCTCAGACATCACTCCAAAGCTCATTCCTTCTGTGGTTTGAGACTCATTAATACAATGGGCTGTCCCTCACCTTCACACTCTGGGGCCTTCCCCTCTCCCCACAGTCTTTGCATCAGGGGAATTTCAGCCTTGCAGAAGTGATCATCCTGCTGGAATAATTATATCTGTGCTGAGCTAATTCCTCTCCTAAAGAGCCTGGCAAGCATTAAGCAAAGACAACCCAGCTCTGTCCCCTCAGTGCATTGAGAGGGTTCACACTAACACAAACCGGTGCTGACAGCCTCACTCTCTGCTTCACAGGTGTTTTCTGCTTCCTTTCTGTTTCAAAGTGCCAAGTGGAGCAGGATTTTATTTGCAGGCAGGAGCATTTCTGACTCCCTGCCAGGCAGAGCGAGCCAGGCTGGAGCTGGGGAGGCACAGAGACTCGAGTGAGCTGTGGCTGATTGCCAGCCCCAGGTACAAAGGCACTTCCCTGATCCAGCCTGGGGGCAGAGGCATCTCCCCAGTCTGGTCCCAAGAACCAGAGCCCCTCCCAAATAGAGCCCTCACTAAAATCCACCTCCGAATGGGAGCTCCACCCTGTATCAGACAAGGGAAATGCTGCAAACACCCCAGACATGGCAGGAAAAGCTGGGAGTCCCTGGCAGGTCCCAGCTCCACAGCTGATGATGTCCCCTGTGCTCTGCTGTCTCCTGGCAGCCCTGTTTTATACCCATCCTGGTTCTCCTTGAGGCTTCCTGTGATAACCTACAGGAAGGGCAGCAGTGGCTGATTAATGAGCTGATCCCAGAGTCAGGAAAAACACCTACACCAGGAAGGAATTGGAAATATGAAAATAAAGGCTTTCCTTTATTTTTTCCTCCTTTCTCATGTGTTTATAAATGATGAGTGATGGCTACTTCATGTCAACAGCAATAAAACCCCCACAAAATACAAGATGCTTGGTCCTCTTCTAGCTCAAAACTAAGTCTTTCTCATGTCAAGAAATACTTCAAGGGAAGAAAACAATTTTTCCCTCTATTCATCTCTTTATTGTGGCCTTTTCCACCCTCTGTAATTCACAGCTTTCTCCATCCCAGCGGGGTTGAAAATTAGCTCTGCCACCCTGGCCATCCAAAAGTGCTGTACAGCTGGCAGCACCACCAATTGCCCAATTTTCTTCAGCAGTTAACTCCTCTGCCAAGAGGAACAGAATGATTTACAGCCTCGCTGCCCATGTATTTCCTTGCTTCATGTGATTTTTCTGTCCTTGTCTTAGGCTGTCCCAAACAAATAAGAGCTGTTCCTAACCAGTGGTGCTGTCTCCTGCAGGAAGTGCTCCACAGCCCTGCCATGACACTGGGGGAAAATATGGAGAGGAAGCAACCCCTCTGGGGAGGGAAACGTGGTAATGTTAAGGTTGAAAAAGTCCTCTAAAATGAACAGGATCCACTCCTCAAGGGCCACCAGGGAGACCCCAGGAAGAGCGGGATTGTTCACCCCACAGTAAGATATCCAGGGGGAAAGAACTGCCCAGGTGGACTCAGATAACCACTGGTGCCAGATTGCTTCTATTTGGGGCTCCTCCTGCCCCCACAGGCAGCAGAGCCCCCCAGGAGGCAGAGGCATTGCACCCAGAGGGCTGTCATCAGCTCACACACAGCAAAGCCATTGCAGCTAATGAATCCCCTCTAGAATCTGAATTAGCATCTCTCAGTAACAGCAAATCACTCCTGATTTCTGATTGCTCATGAATAACCTCCCCATGACCTCAGGAGCTTTCAGACAAGGCTCAGGAGCCCCAGTACGCTGCTGAATTCCCCTTCAACCCATGGGACTCGCTGCTCCCTGGCCACAACCCAGTCAGGCTGGATTCTCAACTCCCTTGCTGTTTTTGCAAGAGCAAAAGTAGGACCCTTTTAATCCCCAGGAGGCTGGTGGGAATATTTATGGCACTACCTAATAATTAAACTCTTTATGATTTATCCCAGCTTCCTCTTCCATACAGTTGACAGTCCTTCACAGGCTGACAAGTTAAATGGATGTAACAGATCCAGTGCTCTGCTACATTTACATCTTCTGAGCACCTTCTGGCTGGGCAGCAAAGGGCAAAGAGCTCATCCAGGACTGGCCTCCCACACAACTTCCTCCCTCCTCACAGATAATTAGCCTTGTTGTCAAACCCTTTTAATTTCTCTATCCTGTTCCTTGACTTAATTCCCTCATTTAATTCTAAAAAACTGCTTTTGGAAGTCTTTGCATGTAAAAAGTGAAGTTAAATTCTCTTCTGTTCAGTGACATGTTTCCCAATGCAGAAATAATTCATCCTTTTATATTTAGAGGGACTGAGGGGCACTGCCTCAAGAAAGGCTGGGGGGTGACAAGGGTGTCATCTCCAGGAAGTCATTTTTAATGCTTGTATTTAGTAGTCCCTGACACTGTAACACAATCTGTCACCTGAAGATACAGAATTGTTTCATCAGCGTGCATTAAATGAGGCTCCACATCCTGCTGCGACTCCCAGTTTCTACATCATAACATAGGGCTGGGCTTCACTTGGACTTCCCTCCTTACCCAATATCACCAGTGGTTTTTTTAGTAAACCAGTCCCAGCAAATGGATTTCCTTTTGTTTTACGAAAGGCAGTAAACAGTACCACAAAACCTCGCTCTGTAATTACGGGAACACTCAACTGTTAATCACGGCTTAATTGTTTTGTACCTTTTGTCAAGTCCTGAACTACTCAGACTGTGATAATTCTTGTCATTAGTGTCTGAACCTTGGGGCAATCTTACTCTAACATCTTAACATTTGCACTCTGTCACTAGAGAACAGCATCAAATATGCAGAACAGGAGCCAGGGTGGAAATGAAAGGCCTTGTTGGAATTGAGAGTGCTCTAATCAGAGTTAACGACCTCCCTCCCACCGCAGAGCAGGACTCCAGAGCTGGGCTTGCCATCACTTTGCACAGGGGGGCTTAGCAGAGTAGCATCGGGGCTTTTTCTCCCCCAAAATATTGTATTCTCTATGCACCAGCACCAGCCCGAGCACAGGAGGGTGAAAAGGGGCACCCCACACCCAGCTGCAGCACTGAGGGAGAAGCAGCACCCCAAAATAACAGCACTGCAGTCGTGCTGACCGGGGTGCATCCAGACCAAGGCACAGCACTCGATGACACTGAGCGAGCTGGTACCCAGGACACACAGATGTCTCCTGGTGGCTCATTTCAAGAGCCACAGAGTCAAATGCCAAGTAATTCCAGCTCCCTAGGAAGGCCTGTTATCTCTCTGATTCCACTTCTTTTGATGTAGTGTCTTTCATACGTTGTTGATCAGAACAATTTACAGCCAGAGAGGAAAATAACAACTTCAGGCTTCGGTGAATTGCATGCAGCAGCCCCCTGGAAGAGCAGAGAGCTTTTCATCCAGCCCTTGTTACATTTTTGCCATAGCTGGGTAATGTGTCTCGGCCGCGTGGCTGCACAGATCACTCCATCCACAGAACCCAGCTCCCAGATGAGGCAGGAATTCTCCCTGTTAAAATGTGCAAATGGTAATACCCTGGAACTGAGGCTGGCAGCAGCTTGTTTCAAGTGCACGGGCTAAACACCCAGCTCTGGGCTGACACGGGCTCTGCATCTGGTTAGAAAACTGCTGTCAGTGCTCACAGTGAATCACCGGCCGTGGTCTCTGTACAAATCACAAACAGGACAGGACTGCTGGGAACGTGCTTTGAGCTGTTTGATTTTCCAGCAGCAGTCTCATTACATGGTTATGACAATGGGAAGATGCCATCAGCTCACATCCCGGGCAGCAGACAAAGAACTCAATGTTACAACTTACTTTAAAAGTTTTTTGACCAATCTCACAAAGCAAAAGCACATTGACAGTAGTTCCATCCAATCACTATAAGCACACGTACCTTTGGTTAAAACAATGCTTGCTTATTTCAAATGCAATACCTGCTTGTAAGCCTTCAAACACAATGCACAGAGCTCCATCATTAAGCTTAAAACTTCCTAATATCTCGCTAGATAGACTTTTCTGCAGCTTAGGGAGTTATTCCAGACCAGCATTAATACACAGACCATTGTTCTATTTGTCCTTACTTTTCAACTTCTTACATCATTTTTCTGCTGACCTATCTCATGGCTACTGCTGAGCTCTAATCACAGCTCTGCTGTCTTTGAGGCCTGCCTCTTGCAGCTTTCCCAAAACCCTCTGATTTTATGGATTCCCACACCAGCGTGTTATGGGCTCCATCCACAGAGCCCAGAAACACAGGGAGGGCATCTGTGCACAGGCACTCAGCAGCCCCAGCTACACAGCTTGGGAGGTGAGCTCCAAGCTTCTCTCCTGCCCATCAGTGGTCCAGCACCTCCTTCCAGGGCAGGACAGCATCGAGTAACAACTTACCCAGCTGCCCATAATTGTCACCATCACATTTTCTGGAAAAATCCCCTTGCCCAGGATTCTTCTCCTGGGAAGCTGAGAAGCCTCAGAGAAAAAGGAAAACAATATTATAATATCTCCTTTGCTTTCTCCTGTGTTTTGCTGCTTTGGAATGTGTTTGGAGATTGTTTATCCAACAGGTGGTTGTTGCATTGGTTTCTGATGTGAGTTGTTTTGACTCATTGGCCAACCATGGCCAAGATGGGTCAAGGCTCCGGAAAGAGTCACGAGTTTTCATTATTATCTTTTAGCCTTCTGTAAGTATCCTTTCTGTATTCTTTACTATATTCAGTATAGTATTCTTTAATATAAGACAGTATCTTAAAAAAATAAGTTAGCCTTCTAAGAACACGGAGTCAGATTCATCATTCCTCCCTTTGTCTGGGAACCCCGCAAATACAAGACATAACCATCACAAACCTTGGGCGGGGCATGTTCAAGGAGGAAAGAGAAGCGGCCTGAGAGCCAGCAGAGAGGTGGGAACGGGACAGCTCTGCAGATTCCTTCCTCCCAGGCCACAACATCACACCTTCTCTCCTCTGAGGATGACAAAAGAAAATATTCAGGTGAGAGTTAGGCATTCTTTCACCCCTCATCTAGCCACAGCCACTTTCATCACCCTGCTGACCTCAGCCACACCCCCTCCTCCACAGCAGCTCTCCCATTTATCGGCCTTTTCCAGGTCCAAACCCCACACGACCCCTCCACACTCCATCTCCCAGCTCAGCGCATGCTTTCAGCTACTCAGGAAGCTTTAAGGTCACAATGTTCTCATCTAATTCCACTTTCTGCAGACAAGAGCCATCCATAAACCCCCAGCTCTCCACAGGAGCCCGGTGTCCTCACAGACCCCGAGCCATCGTGTCAGCCACAAAGGATGTCACTGACGTCTGAAGGTCTTTGCTTTTGCAGCTTCACCCACTCTTCCCAGGAACGTGTTTGCCATCACCCTGTATTTAATCTTCCTTTCTCTAAAGCAACAGGCAGTGGCTCTTATCAGAGAAATCTGCAGGGCACCTCTGGTCAACGGCTTCTCAATAACGTTTTTAGCAGTATGTTCCCAAAGGCTCATGTAACAGAAAAAAAATTAAACAAAATAAAAAGAGTGGAAAAAACAGAGCAAAACAAGTAGCTTGTGTGTGGCTCTCCTGGAATTGTTTAATAATCCACCGAGTAAAAAGCACTGCAGGGGAGAGGCAGGAGCAGCACTCCCAATTACACCCTCTGCAGCCTAATAAACCAGAAAAATGTGGGGATTGCTGGGAGTTGCCAAATCCTAATGCTCCTTAACTACCTGTACTTACTGTGTTTGGTTATTATTGTGGTTTGAGTGCAAGCCCCTGCCTCACAAAACTCAGGTGAAAGCACCTGCGAAAGTTAATCCTTCCTATCCCACAATTCCCATATGGCTTTTCTGTTCCTGACAGGAGCATTTCACACAAATAGAAGGCTGAGCTCAAGCTCCTGAGATTTTCCAAAGGAAAATCCTAATCTTTCACATCTTGGTGAAATTTGGAGCTTCACCTGTGCTGTCTCAGCCCACACACATCAAGCGAGGACAGGGTTATGGTAGGCTGAGATGTTTCCAGTAAACCCCCAGAAAATGAAAGAGCCCAACACTGTAACACCAGAAGAGAAGGTGTGGTTCCCAGCACAGGGGCTCAAATCCAACGCCAAAATGACCCCAGCTTTGTGGCAGGAGCATTGCTACAGCCACAACAGCTCAGCAAGAGCAAGGCTCTTTGCAGCCCAGGACAGAGAGACCCAAAGATTTTGCTGTCATTTTACAGAGCCTGGAGAGAACATTGAAATCTTCATTGCTCCTTTGATTCATAGCACAGCTTCCATGGGAAGGCCATGCAGCAATGCACCAATAAAGTTTATTTCAGTTGATTTCTCCCCTGATTACCATGAAACTCCTGCAGACACACACAACTGTCCACACCCCATGTCCTGGGACCACTTCTGCCCACATCATGCAACTTTTAATGTTTCAAATATTTCAAGTTTAGCATCCCTTAGCCTGGAATCAGAGATAAGAGTCTAAGGAATAATGAAGAAAAAAGTCAATTTGTTGGAGAACAACTTTAAGCTTTCCTTGGCAAGGAGATATCTGTGGTTCTTATTGAGAGAACCAGGCACAGTGTTACATGCATCTTTTAGGAAAATTAAAATGCTATTGCTACTCCAAGTCCACTGAAAGCCAACACCATTATTCACTAATAAGCTTAAGGGATTTCACAATTTCATTGCAATTCCCTCAGAACCTGGACATTACCCCAGTCTCAGTCACAGGTACATGTCAGAGTCCCTTCACGCAACTGAGAATGGTAAAATTAATTTGCAAATTGAATGAAAGCCCAGAAACATGTCAGGAATATCTCCCCCAGGCCAGGCTGCTGGTGATGCTCAGCAGAGGAGCCTCCTGTATCCCTGTTTCCCACTCTGCTCACTTTGTCAGCTCTGTGAGCAGATGGGGATATCTCATGAAAAATGGCTCCTATTTGTTTCAGTCTGCTCTGGCTTTGCACCTCTCCCCACATGAGACCATCAGGATGATGTCTTGCTTTCCTCCCCAGAGCCACTGTGGATGGGAAAAGGACACAGGAAAACTGATTTTCCACAGAACATAACTTGTTTTTACGGTGTATGTTACAGTCACCCTGGAGAGGGAGGAAACCACTTTCTTCAGTGAAAAGAAATTAGAAAAGAAGGCATCTATATTACAACCAGAAAATTTTGTTCTATAAAGCCAGGAACAGGAGAAAATTCCCATCACCAGCTGGATTTAGGAAAGAAGACAGCACAGAAGGACACATTCATTTTTACCAGCAAAATCCCAGGACAACCCCCAGAGCTGCCCTGTGGTCCAGCACCACACCAAGGGATGCAGTCCTGCTCAGGCAGAATCCATCCCACACTCATTTCTGATCCAGGAGTGAGTCCTGGCAGTCCGGACCAGCACCTCATTTGTCCATGGGAAATTTTTCCAGCTGTCTCTCTCCACAGAGCCACCCCACACAGCACAACAGTGCTCCCCACACTGTCTCCATCACCAGAGGAGAGCAGAACAAACATGAGGATAATCCCTTCCCTGCCTGTTGCTGAGGAAGCAAATCTCCTTTCTGGGGAGTTTTACCAGCTTGTATTCCAGCTGTTAGAAAAATTACAATGCTGATAAATTGCCTGGGCTTGATGAGGTTCGCAGGGAGCTCCACCAGCCCCATCCAGGCTGCAACACAGCCTTGCTCATTCGGGGGCAAAGGAGGTTTCATGTCCTGTTTATGGATAGGCAGGAAACAGGAGGAGTTGCTCCTTAAATCTCTGAGAATTGAGGGCTTCCTTTTCCTTGCAGAAAGTCACCTCAGAGAGACTTTCCTTTGTCCCTTGATGGTCTCACAGAGAAACTGCCTCCATGAAAAATAGGAACTTCAGTGAGTCCCACCTTTCTGTGCTCTCCTCGAGCTTTGTTTCCACCCTCCTCACAAACACCAGCCTGCCCCAGCTCCCCATGGATCTGAGCAGGGGAATGGCTTTCCATAAACAGCCCCTAATTGGAACCCCTGCAGCCTGGGGCTCTCATTAGAGGCCAGGAGCTGCCAGCACAGAGCCAAACGGGGGTGAGTTACACCCCAGAGGCAGTGCATGGTGCAGAGGAAACCCCTGCAGGGAAGGTGAGACGCTGGATTCCCTGCACAGCATCCTCCCTCTGCAGTGCTGGGGGAGCCCAGCAGCAGGAAGCTGCTGTGGGCCACCCTCCTCCTCCACTCTTCCACTCTTCCACCCTCCTCCTCCACTCTTCCACCCTCCTCCTCCACTCTTCCACCCTCCTCCTCCACTCTTCCACCCTCCTCCTCCACTCTTCCACCCTCCTCCTCCACTCTTCCACCCTCCTCCACCACCCTTCCACCCCCCTCCACCACCCTTCCACCCCCCTCCACCACCCTTCCACCCCCCTCCTTCTCCTCAGCCCTGTCCCCAGACTCAGACAAGGCTCAGGGCTCCCCTTGGAGCAGGCACAGCCATCCAAGGGAGCAAAGTCACGTTTGGATGTGACAGGAGATGCCCTGTGGATTGAAGCCCGCAGCTCAAGCCGTGCTGTGTCTCAGATGTGGCTCCTGCAGACACACAGCTGATGCCTTCTGTTTGCTCCTGCCCTTCACCAAACACCCCAAAACTTCTGTGCCATCAGCTCACCCGAGGGCCAGGCTGACCTAAGTCAGTGACACCCAGGGAGGTGGGGCAGGCCCAGGAGGCTCCTCCAGGCTCCCCCCTCTGTGCTGTGTCCGTGCTGGACAGCTCTGCCTTCCTCCACACGGCCACCACGGGCTCTCACTGCCCTTCACTCCAACCAGGGCAGTCCCCAGCCCCAGCAGGAGCACAGCAGGGCTCAGGGCTGTCTGGAGCTCGCAGCCAGGAACCCAACACATTGGCTTTTACCATTTCCCAGCTTTGACAATTTGCCTGGGAAGTGGAGGACGAGTTATCAGCACTCACAGATAACCAGGCAATTGCAGATAATTGCTCAGAGGGATCAGAACCTTAATTGAATATCTGCTCTTCTCCACGCAGGTGTAAACCAGGGGGGGTTGGGGTTGTTTTGTCCTTTTTAAATAAGGGCTCCTCATGAGCTGACAGACATTAAAGTCTTCTGAGCATCTCCTGTCACTTCCAAGACCCCTCTGGACCCAGAGCAGGACAGATCCTGCAGGATGCTCCCACCCACCAGTGCCTGGGGCTGCAAATTGCAGGACAGAGCAGAGAGCTTGCCTAATTAGCTAATTCTGCTAATTTAAAACATCTCAGCAAGGCATACGATAACATGCAATTTGACCTGCCCTCACTTCAGTGAGTCATTTTGTGGAATCTTGTATTGGTTTTTCAGGATAACATTGAATTAGAATGATTGCAGACAACCAGGAGGCACATTCCCTTTGGAGAGGGGATTCCCCAACAGGGCAGCACCTCCAGCTCGAGGTGTGGGGCACCCCAGGACCCTGTCAGGGACTCCTGGGGTCCTGCTGATTTCAGCAACTTGGCTGTTGCCTTAAACACCAATGAGATTTGAGACTTAAGAGAAACAAGTGAAAGCTGAGAAAAATCTCTTTTTTGATGCCTCTCTACTGACTTGTGACATCCTTATTTCCATCTCAGACACAGGCTCTAGCACTGCATTAAGGGGCAATTGTTCCACATGGTCCCTGCAGCATGCAGGTATCCCAGCAGGAAGGATCCCACAGGGATGGGAGTCATGGGTAATGCTGGCCAGACTGCTGGGCTTCAGACAGAACTGCAACAAACCAGCCACAAGAGGCTTTTCCTATTGTTATCTATCTCACTGTCTCCAGTTTCCTCCGGAACCACGTGGATAAGCTCTGGCTATTTATTTAGTGAAAGCAGCACTAAATAAATGTATTCATGTAGCAGCAGCAGCTGAGATGATGAAGCACATCTGCACATGCTGGAGCTCCTGCCAGGAGCTGAGTCCCTCTTGCAGCAGCTGGAGGAGGAAGAGGGAGGTTGGGGAGCAAACACAGAGCTGGTGTGCACAGCTGGAACATGGGCAAATCACCCAAATCACCAAGTGTCCTTTTGAAGAGGTGAAGGATGGAAAAAGCAGAAAAAGGCAAATAGAATGTGATAATTGGTTTATCACTAATTTATCTACAAATCATGTTTAACTCTACGTTATTTCTTGCAGGATGAGCAGTGAACATGGGGGTAATTGTTCACAAAACATCCCCTGATGAGGATTTTCCTTTCTGCTCTAGAGTAGAACTAACCAGCTGCATATCCCATCCATTTTTCTGGCTCTCTCCTGCCCTTGGGTACCTGAGGAACTGACCTCCATGTACCTTTGTTAGCTGTCACATTGGACATTTGCCCAAGAGTAAAAGAACACACATTTCATCAACCAGGTTTTCCCTCGCCCAGAGGCAGCACTTGATGCTTTTTAACTGCAGTTAAGCAGCAGAAAGACTGAAAGAACACCACAAAAAGGCCCGTGAGGCAGCCTTGAGCTGGGATGGTGGTGATATCATCCAGCCAAGGAGCAAACCTGAGATCCTGCCCTGATAGCAGAGGAGCCAGCAGCCATCCAAGTGACTGCTTTCATCTGTCTCACAGTGGGTTTGGAATTTAAATCAGGTGTTCCAGCTCCAGAGCTGTAATTGCATCAAAGAGCATCTCACGCCTGCTGCATCAAACACCGAGCGTGAAGAATTGCCAAAGGAAAATTAAGGTGGAATTAGAGTGGTAAACTAATGCACATGAAAATAGCTGAGGCAAGGGCAGCTTTTCCACACTCACACTTCTCACACATCATACTGTGTGGTGAGCAGTGTCTCCAGGGATGGAACGTTCCCTCAGGCCACCAGCCCATCTCCTTCCCAGCACCAGCTTTTCACATTTATTAGAATCATTTCCAGCTTCGCCAGCTCAGGAGAGCAACAAGAATCTGGCACAGGTGGGACCAGCTGAGCCTTCCTCCCTCTTGATTTGCCAAATGGTTCCACACAACTGAACATTTTTTCAGTCCCTTTTTTCCTTAACATTTCAGGTGTTTCAAATTCTGTTCGAGAAATACCCAGTGACTTTCTTACTGTCTGAACAGGAACATGAGATTCATGTTGGGTTGTTATTTATTTTTGTAGCTTTACAGAAATGTTATTTTATTCACAGATCCATGTTAAGAAAAACCTCTCAGAGGGTCAGACCTCACTTGAATGTGTGAAAATATTCACATTGCAGGCTGTTTATCAGCCCATGTGAAGAAAACACTTTCCTTGTGATGAATCCATCCCTCCCATATCAGCCAGGACAACTCAGTGCCATTTCACCTAAATTCTTACTGGCTTTGAGAGAAAATCCCTTTTAAAGTGAATTTCATTAATTAATTCTTCTTTCAATTTGAAGAATAAACAACCAAAAGCTAAGAAAACATCCACAACATCTCCTCAGGGCCCAGCATCATGAGCAGGATCTGATTTATCCCATTGATTTATCCCATTGGAAGCTCCCTGCCTGGGAGCACGGCTAGCCTGAAACAACATTTCCACACAGCAGTCATGGAGCAGATAAAACACTAATGACAGTCAACAAATTCCATCATTTTTAAGTGTTTTCCATTCCCAACTGCTGCTGCTGGCAGAGGGGAGCATTTGGGGGTGTTTCCAGCTTGTTCGTAGTAAATAAATCCCTTTTCTCTCCATCTGCCATGCTGGAGGTGGCATGGCGGGTTCCCCTCGTCCCTGGAGAGCTGGAAACCCCTGAAACACCATCAAAAGCGAGGACATGATTCAGGCTGGCTGTTATAAATATTCCTACCCCGGGACCAGACACATTAGAGGAAAGCTCAGCCACATCCCCCTCAGTGAAGTCATAAATCTGCCCTCCACCCCAGAGCGGTGCCAGGAGCAACGTGGCGGCCTTAGAAATGCAAATATACAAAGAAATAATTAAAAAGCCTGGGACAGGGCAATCATTCCCACCTCCCTGAGGGGAAATCTTCAGTATCCTGGATAAAAAATGCTCTGGGAAGACCTTAGAGCATATTCCAGTACCTAAAGTTGCTCCTGCTTGGGGAGGGACTTTGTACAAGGGCATGGGGTGGCTGTGCCAGCAGCAGAAATGGCTTTGACACTCCCAGTAACATGGATCCTGCTGTTCTTGCCTCTGGGCAGGCTCAAGACTTCAGGTTTAGCTGAAGCACCATCATTTCCACAGGTTCTTCCTCCAGAAGAGCCTCCTTCCATCTCCACACCACTCCTCTGATGCAGAGGGCACTGCTGGGCTCCCCACTGCCCCCAGCATTTGATCCGAGCTGCTGATGGGTTGAGGCAATTAATGCCTCCATGGGAGAGCAGCTCTCACTGCTAAGTGCTCTCAGAGAGGAATAATTTCAGTAAGAATTCCAGTGCAAGAAGATTTAAGCAGAAAATCTTTGAAGAACAAGGCAGAAGACCTTTATCCACCAGGATACACAGTGTTTGTGCAGGAACTGCAAGCTGCTGCATGGAAATTAAATGTCATTCTTTTTTATGGTCTCCTACAGAGGCTCAGCAGAAATAAAAAATTTTGAGGACATAGGGCTGATTAAAAACAACAAACTTTGAGAGCTGCAAACTTCAAACCTCATTTTTTTCCCTTGCTATTCTTCACATGACAAAAAAAGAAATGAGGTAAAAAAAGAAGAGCTCATGCAAAGGGCAGAAAGAGTCCTGGTGCTGTACACCAGGAGCTTCATCTCAGCAGCCTTGGGGACCACAAGGACTTTCTGACAGAGCAGGAAGAGGACACCCAGACCTCCTGCAAGAGACAGCAGAGGGGCAGGACTACAAACCCCATGCCAAATACCCAGCCTGGGCCAGCAGGGCAGAGGTGCCAGCTCCAGCCTGGCTGTTCTTCACAAAGGCACTTCTCCATCACACTGTGCTTAAACAGACATCGCTTCTTTTCAGTGATCCTGCACAGCCCAATCCTCACCCCATTCCCTGTAAAGTCCAAGGAAAAGCAGCAGAGAGGCCCAGAGGGTTTTCCAAAGGCTGGAGGGAGCAGGGCTGTCCCACCCCACCCCTGTCCCAGCTCCCACGTACCCATCCCGTCTCCCTTCCTCCCCTCCCAGCTCCCACCTGCGAGGTGTTTGCAGGGAACTGTTTTCTGCAATCTGTCTGCCACTCCAGAGCCATTAACATCCTCCCACAATTTGGGCTGTCATTTTCCCTAATGATATATTTAAAGAAAATGATACCACAGGCAAAGCATTTCTGGGTGATTATCACACATGGCAAGTAACACCACCGGGCGTGAGTCAGCCCACCCTGGCTGTGTTTGTGCTCAGTGCTCCAGCTGCTGTCTGCTCCTCCCAGCAGGCACTGCCAGGAGCCACAGAACCACAGGAGACTCCAGCCCCTCATCCCACGGAGAGATGCTCCCCCAAAATCCCACCACGCTGGGCGTTTCTGTCCCACACCAGGCTCTCCCTGCTCCTGCAGGTGTAAGGAGTGTATCCCTGAAGGGATGATGCTGTGGGATGCAGCTCCAGGCCAGTGGGATGGGGCTGCAGGGAATTCCTGGGTTTGAGCCAGGGCAGGGCTGATGCAGAGGTTTTTATATAGAGCTGTGACTGGTGCACTGACTAGTTAGACAGTGTTTAATGCTGCTGAACAGGCACAGGTTGGGCTTGATGCTCTTGGAGGTTCTATTCTATGGTTCTGTATATTTTTCCCCCCTTTAAGGCTGAGCCACCTTCAGAGCAAAGTTGAGGGACGTGCAAGACTCCCAACTCCCCCAGCCTCAGAGCTGAAGGGCAAACAGGTTATTTTAAAAGTCTGATCGCCAAAAATAGAGAGAAACACAGCTACCCAAGCAGATCCTAAGCACAGGGACATCCCAAAGACACCATTAATACCACCTGGGAGTTCATTTATTGCCATTAAGTTGATGAGCAGCTGTCTCACACCCAGAGACAGGCAGCTGTCATGTGCACATCTTGTTCCAAACTGGGTTTTCTCAAAGGCAGGATCTCTTGAGACAGCTGGAAACACTTCCAGATTTGGCTTGTGCATCCCAGATAAAGCTACACTAGGTGAGAAAAATGCTAAATCTCATTTCAATAGCAATGGCTGAAGTGGATCAGTGTGGAAAGCCCAGCACATCCTGTGGGATCACCCAACCTTCAAGTCTGGTTCACCACCTGCAGCCCCACGTGCACCTGCAGCCCCTCTGCAGCATGTTCCTTTCTCTTGCAGGTCTCTCCTGATGCCATTCCAGCTGAAATCAAGACCTTGGCCTTGTCCAGGCAGGTTTTTTATTGCACTGCCATGAGCAGACTTCCAGCCTCCAGCTGTTTGCCCACTGATGGCACTGAACAGCCAAACTGCAGCACTAAGCCAGAAAGTGATGAAATAAAAGAAACAGGGGTGACATTCCAGTGCAAATAAATAAGTTAAATAAAGGAAATTTCTTTTTCTTGGCCTGTTTTCAGTTGATGCCATGAGGTTTCAGCAGTTCCAGCAAGGTGGATCACTGCACCAAGCACTCCCCAGCATCTGCTGGGCACTGAGTCATTCTGGAGCTTCTCTTAACTCCAGATGACAGGCACATGTTTGGGTGAAAACCTTCAACTTTGATTGGAAAAGAGGAAAAACACTTCCATTTCCTCCTGGCATTTTTCACTGAAAGGCACATTTGAGCTGCTGAGCTTGTGAGGAGCAGCTTGAGGAGGTGACAAAGTATGTCAGGAGCAAATCTGGCTGCAGCCAGCCTGCAGGAGAGTCACCACAGGGTGCAGGGAGCTGCAAGCTGGAGCTATCAGCACATGCAATTCCCCACACGGCAACAGTGAAGGAGATAACTTCCTTTAGACCCAAAAATCTGCCAGCAATTTGGGCTGCCATGTCTCCCACGATGGAAAAGTGTGGATGAGGACATGATCATCACCACCAGCAGGGACTCTTCCCTCTCCATCAGGTGCTTCCCTGGCCCGGAGGGCAGCAGGGGAGACCCAGGGGGACACAGAAGTGCCTGGAAGCAAAGGCACTTTCACAAGCAGGGAACAAAGACAAATGTCCCTTTGCAAATACCCACAGCAGCTCTCAGAGGTGATCCCCACAGGAGGGCTGGGGGCAAAGAAGGCAGCAGCTAAGGATGGGAGAAGGTGGGAATTAGAAACTTCCAGTTGCTTCCAGGAGGGATCCTGCACAGCAGAGGTGGGGACACAGGACAGGCTGCCATCCCTGCCTCGGGGCAGATCTGCCTCCAGAGAGAGAAAAGTAATGGAAGTGGTTAAAATTAAATTTAGATCATTGTAGCAATGAAACCAACGCAGCGAGTCACTTCTGCCTGTTTTCCAGCACAGCTCCAAGCAGCCTTCCCTGTGATTAATTTTCCCTTCTGTTGCCTTGGCAAGTTTGGGGAGACACATTGTCAGCAAAATCTGGGAAGAGACCCCCCCGGCTCGCATCCAGCACAGATGGAGGAGGGCTCTGCACCACCTCTGTGCCCACCTGCCACCCCCAGTGCAGAAATCACCACGTCCAGATCATCCAAAAAGTGTTTTTTTCCCTGTGCACGCTCCCCTGGCCCCTCACAGCATCAGGGAGGGCAACACCTCACTCAAGGCTTTCCTGCACTCCCCTTCCCACGAACCTGCCAAATTCATAATTGCTGAAGGGGTGGCAGTGAACCCTCAGGCTGTCAGCACGCTGAGTGCTTGCCCTTCTTTAGGATTAATTTCTACGAGGCAAGCAATTTGGCAATACCCGAAGTAGGGGGTGTGCAGTTTGGAACAGTGTGTCACTAAATAACCAGCTCGTCACCAGGTGGATCCCAATCAAACATCAGCAATTTAACTTGCAAAACACAGGTTGTGGTCCTGGAAGGAAAGGAAATGTCTCCTTTTGTCTGAAACACCACATTTGCCTCTCTCACCAGGAGATGCTGTTGTCAGTCTCTCCCACTGCAGAAGGAATTATTATTGCTAAACACTCTCTTTGCTATTTTGGGAAGAAAAACCAGGATTGCTGTAGGACTCTGCAGTTGCACCACAGCTCTTCACTGCTTTGTTTGGGAATAACAGCAAACTGGGGCTGGGGTGGGCACTGTGGATGTGGTTTGCACCAGGAAATGCTGCTTAGGGTCTCCAGAACCAGGATATTGGTCCCCAGGGGCTTGGAAGGGGAGAGCAGTGGGAAGGGAGCTGCAGATACCCCAAAGAGAGATCAAGAAGAGAGCTCGAAGGGGTATTTCCCTCCTTTTCCATATTATTTTCAGGAAATAAAGGCCGTAAGAAAGAATACACAGGAAGCAAGCACAGAGGAGCACAGCACTGCGTGGTCAGCTCTGCCCTCCCAAGGAGATCCATCTCAGGGCATTGCTGGAGGTAGGAGAAGGGATTTTTTTGGACAGGAATTCCACAAACACACAGTTACACCTTTTCTGAATTCTCACTCAGCTCAGCTCCACTGCAAAATAAAATAGTGGGCAGAATCTAAGCTTCACCCCCAAATAAGCCCTGGAGCCTCATCTCCTGCCAGGATGGCAGCGCCACACATCCCCCACAGGAGCCAGGGGCCGTGCTACTGCTGCTCAGAGCAGCACAGGCAGGTTTGGAGCATGTTAATGAGGCATGAGACAGCTGATCTGCATCTCTGCAGCCTTGTTTGGATCAACATAAATTACATACACTGAGTTTATGCTGATAAGTGTGTGCCTGCACCTCCCTGGCTCTGTGCTGCTTTGTCTCCCCTCAGATCCCTCAATGCTGCTGGCTGAGACACAGAGCCAAGCTCCCAATGACCTCCAGAAGCTGCAGAGTCCACTTTGTCAGGGGGTAGGGCAAGCACCTGCCATGGAGATGAATGGCAGCAGTCAAGGACTCCCAGTGCCTGGTGAGGGACCTCAGGGACCTCAGAGCCACTTCTTCAGCAGGTCCTGGTGTCTTGCACAGCAGCACACACACAGGATCACGGGGGAAAGATTCCATGGGCTTTCACCTTCCGTGAATGCTCACTTCTTCTTGTCTTGTGGAAAGGATAGAAATAAAAAAATAGGTAATGGAAAACAGATATGGAAAGATTTCCTAATCAACATTCCTAGCCAGCCACAATGTTGCTATAAAGACTGTACAACAGCCCAGAGTAAGAATCCTGTAAACCCTCCTCTACAGTATCTCTTATTTCTCTCTCCAGGACAGGTTTAAGGCTGGCATAGTCCAAGCAGCACCTTTTCCCATCTCATGGGAAGAGCTACAAATCCAGAGCACCCTTTATCGCAGGAGATCCTCTTCAGAGCTAATAAATCCCTTCCGCCTTGACCCCACTGTGAATATTTTCCTGCCACTTAAATCCTTTCTTAGCCCTGATTCTGCTGCTGGCACGGGGTTTAGCAGCTTTGGATAATCACCTGGCGAGTGACACGTTCTGTTCTCCCTTTTGTTTGGGAGGTTGCCTACAGCAGTGGAGCTGTGCTGCTGTCATTCCTGATGCAGACAGGTTTCCTCCAAGTGCTTCCCCACAGAGCTCTGCCAGGCCAGCTCATTTCCAATGCTTCCCATCCTCGCTGCTCCCTGGGGATGCAGGGCAGCTTTCAGAGCCGACACGGCTGGCGGGGTGGAATTAAATCCCTGCCTCCAGGAAGCCTGCCTCCAGGATGGGGTGGAATAATATCTTCTGACTTTGACACCCTTGGCTTTGGGGATAGCCATCACCAGAGCCATCTGCCTGCTGCAAGCTCTGTTGCTGTGCAGAACTGGGCACCTTGACCTCACCTCCAACACCCCCTCCTGACCCCTGAGCTCACACTCCACTGCCAGAGCCACATTTCCACCCAAATATGCCATTACAGCCACGAAGATCAGATGGCAAGGAAGGCAAAAAAAAGATTCAATTCCCCTGAATATTTAATATTAATTGAGGAAGTGTATGGGAAAGTCGGGTACACTCTGCACAAACACTTAATATGCCAGATGGGCTGGAGTAATTCTAAGCAGTGGTTTAGTAAATGTCTTAAGAAGAAAATGAACATGGGCACAGAGCTGCATAAGTGACATCCAATAAATACTTCAATCACTGTGCATTAAAGACCAGAATAAAGGCTATTTACAAAATTTCAGTAGGTAAAAAAAACCACTGTGATTTTAATGAGATACGAGGGCTAATTAGTTACTGGTACTTCACAAGACAGCAACAGCTGATGAAAAAAGTAGAAAGCACCCATTTGAAAGCATCACTTCTGTGCAACTGCTTTTTTTTTTTTTTTTTTTTTTTGAGCGTTTTTCCTGAACAGTTTCCACCAGAAAAACTGGCAGGCAGATGGTGTTTACTAACTGCAATGGTGGCAAGGAAAATGGCAAAATTTAGGCCTTCCATCCATCCTCAGCATCCTCCTGCCCAGCAAGGACAGGCAGGGACAAAGAGAGAAGTTCCTACAGCCCCCTGGGCAAACTCATCCTTTCCACAGCAAAAAGCAAATGTGGACTGACATCTCTAATCCAGAGACACATTTCTTCTTCCCGTGGTAGACAACCTGCTTTTCACAGCCTTCACTTCCTTTGAAGCTCAGAGGAAGAAATGTCATGTGTCAGAGGGCTTAAGTGGGTGCTAAGAAACCTGTGTTTCCAGACAAATGGGTTTCTTGCCATTTCACATCACTTTCTACATTCATCTGTGCAAACAACAGTTGTATCCTCATTACTATTTTGAACCATGCTGTTGCCATGCTGAAATGTCACTCCATGGCAGTGGCAGTGCTCCTTGCTAAAGAGAAGCCACCCTTGGCACCAGGAGATGATGCTTATCCTGCTCTTACTATATAAAAAGCCTCTGAGAGGGAAAAATAATTCCAAAAGCCTACCATCCATCAGAACCTCTTTCCCAGGTATTTCTTGAAGCAAACACACGAGCATCCTCTTTTCAGGGGCTCCTGTCCTCACCACTGAACCCTGGGAAAAACTCGTGCTCTTCCCTCACCATGGGTCACCTGAGGCTGCTCCAGGATTGCAGAATAACCACGGAGGTGTCACTGAGAAACCCCCCAGGGAAACAGCAGGAGGCAGAATCCCAGAAAAACCCTCTGGGAACAAAACGAGCCACCTAAATTGTGGAACAAAACCTGCAAAAGCTGTCACTTAGGGAAACCTGTGATCCAACCCCCTGAGTCACGGCAGCAGAGCCTGGAAAGCAGAGCAGGCTCTGCCTTGGCAGCTCTTCCCTTCTGTCCCATTGACTTCCCAATATCCTGACAAAGCCCTGGGAGATTCACACCCATCCCTCCTACCCTTGTCCCCAGAAATGGGTTCTGGCAGCAGGCAAGGCATGTTTTCACAGGGCTGAATCACTACCTGCATCCTTCCCACGCACCCACTGATACCCAGCACATCACCCAGCCCTCCCCTAGTGCTGTGACATGATGCTAGGGGAGAGATGTTCCCCCAGCGAGAGCAGCTGCCCACCCACATCATCCCTCTTGGAATAAAGCAGCTTCCAGCTGACAGATGCCTATTATTAATTATTAATTCCAGCACACAGCAAAGTTATTCAGTGAGCCCCAGGATTTGTGTTGGCGCCGTTAGGAAGAAGTAACAAGGCAGAACTGCAAAGACACGGGAAAGTTTGAAGGGAGAAAAACATTTGGTTCCAGGGAATGCCCATGGGGTGTCAGCATTTCTGGGAGTTAAGCAGGGTGGAACATAATCCTTCAAGAAAAGGTTAAAATTAACATCCTGATTAAGTTGCAGCTCACAGAAACCAGCTTATAGGAACAGGGCAAACAGGAGGATTTGAGTATGAAGGACCCCCAGGGAGGGTTTGGGTGTAAAGGTCACACATCTCTGATCTTCAGCCTCTTGCATGAAAAAAAAAACCAGCAGCACCCAGCTGACAGCAGTCCTGGATCCCCAGCCAGCTGGCATCATCCAAGCTGGAAAATACAGAGGGGAAAACGCTCTAGAGCAGATGGGAGCAGAGGAACGTGTAACAAGATGTTACTCCACTTCTGGAGGCTTTGCTCTTCAGAAGCCTTTTACATTTACTTATAATGGGATTATTCTTGAGTCAGGCTCTACAGCAAATCTGTCCTGGCTTTTGTCAGAGTCATACTTCAGGACTGCAAATTGCCTCAAATGGGGACAGTCCTGGCCTTGCTCTGTGTCCACTTGGATCAAAGCATCTCACCTTGACTGAGAGCAGGGCTCCAAGGGTCAGCTCAAAGCCTTCCTCATCATCATCCCATGCATCAGCCTGCCTCGCACGTGGGGATGAGCTCAACACAGGATGATACATCAGTGCCATTAAAGTCTCATCTCCTTGGATTAATTGGCCTCATGAACTTTGGGAGATTTGTAGAAAACAAATATGACTTCAGCAGAATTAAATCACCTCCTTCGGTGGGACATCAATTGTGGAAAATGCCATGCCAGAGTCTGCAGAGATCCCTGAGCACAAACCCCAGCATGGGACCATTGCAGATTTTGAGCAGGGATCACTATGGGATGTGTAGCACACACTACTGCTTCACGAACAATTTACTTGGGATACTCTAGCAAGGAGCGATTCTTCAGTGGCATTCATGAGCAGAACACAGAACAGGGATACTGCCCAGGAGGGAGGAGGAACAGGGGAAGACAGGAGGGAATAAAGAGAAGGAGAAATGGCTTCAGAGCCGAGCACAGTGACCTATGATGGAAAAGTAATTAGCACAGGGTTATGATTATCATAGTGAACACATCAGTGGGATCCTTCCACAAAAGCACTCAAGGGCGCACAGTGAAATTTAATGGCAAATTGCAGGGTGGAGAAAAAACCCAGCAAAGCCTCTAGGCCAGGGAAGAACTGCCACAGACCCCAGATGTTAAATGAACCTGTGGAAACAGCGTGAAGGGCTCTGTGAAGTAAATCCTGCAGCAAAACACACACAGCAAGAATGAAAAATAAGATCAAGAAAGAAAAACCTGTTCAAGTGTACTTTTTATTGACAAAAATGAGAGGCACTTGAAAAAAAAAAAAGCCAAGTGGGTTTTTTTTGCATCACCTCGAAGCCTCTGCCACATTTCCCCTTGTCTGGGCAGCTGTGCTCTGCATGCAAAGCGGGAGCAGTGCTGCTGGCAGAGAGATCTGACTGGCATTTCCCACCTCTGTTTGCAGAGCCAGAGCTGAGGATGCACTCTGCAGCTGGGGCGAGTCTCAGGGCTGGCTGCACAGACACACTCTGGAACCACTCCAGTGGTTATAGGAGCTTCTGTGGATCCCCAGATAAAGCCTTGCTCAGCCCCATGGTCTTGGCTCTGGCTCTGCCATGACAAACAGGGAGAGGAACCAGCACCATACCTGGGGAGTAACACAAAACCTCCCCAAGGATACATCTTCCCCCTGTAATTTGGGCTACAGAGGTGGATGGTGCCAACAAGAAATCTGGGAGGTTAATGGGTCACTGGCGACTCCCAGAGTTGGCTTGTCCCAAACTACACATCCCCTGAGCTCCACGTGTCCCTGGCCAGGCCTGAGAACAGCCAGAGCAGATCATCACCTCCTCTCAGAGCAGTGTGAATGCATGTCCAGCTCCCTTTTCCTAATTTATCCCACTCCTAGCAGTCAGAATTAATTGACTTCATCGAGCAGCCTCCACAAAGGATGTTTCCTCTTCCATTCACTGTTTTTAAGAGCAATGAAAGTTGCCATTTATTCGATGGGAAAATAAGTTGGTTTAGCTTCTTCCCCTGTCATTAGTGGGCATCACATTAAGACCTCAGCAAATCACTGAGGAGAAGAAGAAACACTTGTGCTAATCAGATTTAAAGAGTTGACAGCACGGCCTCAAATCGAGTTAGAGCAGCGAGTAACGGATGGCACTCACTGCCTGGTGGAAAACACCAGCATTCCTCTGGCTATGCAATTTCCTCACCGCCCAAATGCAAATTCCCCTTAACAGCACCACAAATTTCTGCAGACATCCATAAGAGTTTGGGTTAAATAAGAGTCAGCAGCAGAGTGTGAGCTGGCAGCAAACACAGGTCACCCTAGAGTGGCAGGAGGGGTCTGCAGTGCTGCCGAGGCCACAGCTTGCGTCCTGCAAGCACAGCCAGGGAAAGGAGGGGTGAGAGAGCAGGGAGTGAAAGCATTTAATGAGGGTTCAAATTTCCCCACAATTTTAGCACTATGCCCTCCCCACACCTCAGAATCTGTGCTCCTCATGGCTCCTTGTAATCAGCTGAGCATCACCTCTGATCTCTGCAGTGCCCCATCCCTGAGGCTCCCCAGCAGCCCAGCCACACTGCTCTGCCCGTGGGAAGCAAATGACCCTGCTGGGCAGTGACAGTGACAGCCTCAGTTCCTCCCAGTAACCAAAGGCCAGGGATAAACCAAGGCACTGCTTATCCACCCATGTACCAACACTAACGAAGTGGGGAAAATGCAGATGGAGAAGCACAGCAGTCTTAAGAGAGCAAGAGCTGGCTGAGCCTTTGCACAAATCCAGGATGTTTGCAAAGTCCAGCATCAACCTGATGAACTGAGGAATGGGAAATAAGAAAAAAAAGCTCCTGCCTCAGCCCTTTGTTATTTCATACAGTCCCTTTGTTATTTCATACAGTCCCTTATCATCCATTCCTGCCTGTCCCCTTCCCAAAGCAGCTGTGAATCCCACTTGGGGATCCTCACCCAGGCCATCCAGCCATCTCCCTTCAGTCTCTCTGGGACAGACCCGCCTGGTTCTGCCCAGTAACATCTTTTAATGCAGCAGGGAAAGCCATAAGGAGCCCCCGGCCCTGGAAACTGAAGTGAAATAAAGTGGGAGCTAGAAACAAGAGAGATTTTAATTGCCAGTTATTTCCAAATTTAACAAGGTCTTGTAGGGGTTTGCTAACATGTATCAGTGTTGAAGTTAAGATGCAGCATGTGCAGGAGATCAGGCAGAACTGTGGGCTTGCAGAGTTAGGGGGAATACTTCACACCTCCGTGGAGGTCGGAGTAAATAACCAAAGTGATCCCTTCCAGCTCCAAAGGCAGTGAGCTCCCCTTGGCAACCGAGTCTCTCAGAGCACACAACTCCATGAAATTAAACCAGAGCAAGGGTTCCCAAACAGAAATGCTTTAATCTGGTGCAATTTAACACAAACTGCCCTTCCATGCTTATCTGCAGCCTGCACGTGTAGCCCCCGGCGCTGATTTGCCGCTCCTGATAGATCAGAGCGCAGCAGAGGAAGCACAGAGCCCCACTCAACCCACCTTGGCTGGCAGACTGCACATCACAAAAGCGAAAAGATGTGGCCAGAAGCAAGGCAGACATGCAATACGGGACTTGCTTTCCGAGAGGAAAGTTACCAGGAGTATAAGGAAGCACACAAGAGCCCCAGGCCAGCTGCCTGCGAGGGCAGGTACAGGTGTTTTGGCTGATGAAGCCCAACCCAGCACCATTCTGGTGCCAGACCTTGGAGCACCTTCCAGGGCCTAAAGGGGTTCCAAGAGAGCTGGAAAGGGACTTTGGGAAAGGGCTTGGAGAGACAGGACAAGAGGGAATCCCTTCCCACTGCCAGAGGGCAGGGTTAGATGGGATATTGGGAAGAAATTCTCTGTGAGGGTGGTGATTTGTCCAGTTCATTCTTTATGTATCCTCTCAGTCACTTGGGGATACAAGATTTGCCCAGTCCAGCTCAGTAATATGATTTCCTATGTTTCCTTTATCCAGGGCCTGCCAAGTACATTTTATACATTAACCTGAAACTTTCAGCGGCACAATTAATTCGGCAGGCGAGGCTATTCATAGGGCAGCTCTTACTGAAAGATTTGCAATATGAGCTAATAAAATAAACAACAACATATGGGATTGCAGGGTGGATCAGCAGAATGTAATTGAGTGGACTGGAAACTGGCCAGGATAGTAAAATTAATTATTCTATTTTCTTTTGATGTCCAGGGGTGGTCTGGGCTTTGCATCCAACCAGCTCCAGGTATAAGGTAAAGGACAATCCCCACTGATTTTGAGAGCACAGCAAGCCCAGCTGACAAGGGGGAATGGCATCAAACCTGACAAAGGGCAGGATTAAATTGGACATTAGAGAGAAATTCTTCCCTGTGAGGGTGCTGAGGCCCTGGCACAGGGTGCCCAGAGAAACTGTGGCTGCCCCATCCCTGGAAGTGCTCAAGGCCAGGTTGGACAGGGCTTGGAGCAGCCTGGGATAGTGGAAGGTGTCCCTGGCCATTGCAGAAGGGTGGAATGAGATGAGCTTTAAGGTCCTTTCCAACCCAAACCATTCTGGGATTCTGTGGCACAGCACGAGCACAAGCCCCACTTTCCCTGCCCCAGAGTGATGCTGGACCATGCTGCACCACATTTCCTCCAGCCCTTTCCCCTTTCCTCCATCACCCTGCACAGCCAGCTCTGCCCAGAGCTCCATCCTGACCCAAATTCTCCCCATTTCTCCCAGCCCTCCTCTGATCAGCCACAATAAATGCATCAGATTGTCTTGTGAGGAGGGAGGGGAAAGCAAACTACCCAGGCTGCATCTCAGGAGGCCAAAATGCCCAGAAACTGCTGTTTCTGTGGGAAATAAACAGCTGGGAAGAGCAGTGAGGTCATGATGAAAGACAGAGCCAGGGAAAGCAGAGCTCTCCTTGACTTCTTCTGCCTCTAGAGAGCATTGTTGCATTTTCTTCCCAGCAAGAGACAGGAACAGAGGCATCTCCAAGCAGAGGACTTGAAACAGCTGCAGTGGTACATGGCAATCTCACATTAAACCCCGAATATCTCTGCTGTGAGCTGTGAGGATGAACAAAGCCTTGCAGAGGAGGGCGCTGGGGTTTTGGGTGCAGCTCACCTTCCATCAGGTGCTCTTTGCTGGCTCACAGCACAGCTGCTGAGGAGGGGGCGACTGTCCTTTTTCAAAGGAGTGAAACAGCTCCTCAGCGCCCCAGGGCACGGGCAGAGAACCCTGGGGAAGCCTCTGCAGTGGCTGCCAGAGGGAGGAGGAGGCAGGAAAGCCCTTTCATGCAGATGCAATGCTCTGCAAGGCTCTGTGTGCACACAGCCCTTGCACAGTGCCAGAAACAGCCCTGGGAGGGACTGATGGTGAGGCCAGTGGTGTTGCTCACCCTCTGCTCATGCCCCAGAGGCTGGCTATCCACGCCCTGCCCGTGCCCTGCCTGCAGCACCAAGCCTCCTGCACCTTCTCCACGGGACACAGCAGCCACCTCTCCCTTCCCCTTGCCCTTCCCCATCCAGCCATTCCTCATCCCTCCACTGCCCGCTCCCTGCTAAGCTGAATTCATTACCCAAAATCAATTAAAATATATTTTTGAAGGAGCATCATTGCTGTTATGGAGAGAGAGGTTATTACAGGTCCAATTTGCTGTGGATGGAGCAATTACTTTCTCCCACACAGTGTGAGTCAGGCTGCAGCTCCCAAGGCTCGGACTGCGGAGGCACAGAGGTGTCTGCTGGGAGCTGAAGGGTGATCTGGTTAAGCTGATGGGCTGATAAGAGGGCAGCAGAAATTTGTGGGAACACTCTGTAATGAGCTGAATTCACTGTTCTGGCAGAGCATTTCTTCCAGCGTTATCTCCTTCACACCGGGAGCGGGTCACAGCTTCCCCTGCAGGGCACGAGGGAGGCAGGGATGGAGCAGGGTGGGACCAGAGGGACAAGGGCAAGCATGTGAAGAGCAAAGCAAAAACACCATTCTGTCCTAGCTCAGCTTCTGCAAAGGCATTTAGAATATTCCATCTGCAGATCCAGCATGTCTAGGGCAAGACAAGAGCTTCAGCTTCTCCAGGTCACAGCCACCTGGGTGGGTCAGAGGGAAGAGGAGCTGAGCCAGGATTTGTGCTCACAGCTGGCCCTGTGAGCCCAGGGCTGAGCACAAACTGCTCGACTCTGCTTTTAGAGCAGAGTTCAGGAAACCTAGAGCAGCTCTGCTGGATGGGGAATGTCTGTGCCAAGCTTCACACCTGCTCCCCAAACCGTCCCCCCTGAATGCTGCACCCCAGTCGCTTTCCCGATGTGTCTCACACATGGCAGCCCCCCCTTGTAGCCACATTTCTCCTCACAGAGAAAAGCAAGGCCATCTTCCTAAGAATATTTCTGGGATTCACATTCTCTGAACTTCAGAGAACGATCAAAACAATTCTTCTCTCATTTGCTGTGCCTGTGTTTGTGCAAAAGCAGAATGCAGTATGGAGATTGTTTGCCCACAGTGATGGTGTTTTGCTTCCTTGGCCTGTCAGGGCCAAGAGTCTGTGTCTGTGTGTCGGGACTGTCGGCTGACAGTCACGAGATGCTGTGCAGTTGTGTGCAGAGTTGAGGGCTTGGCAGATTCAGTTTAGATGTAATATAATGTAATATAGTATAGAATAATATAGTATAATAAAGTAATTAATTAGCCTTCTGACAAGATTGAGTCCTCCTCATCATTCCTCCTTCATCGGGGGCATAAATATCCACTACAGCCACTCTCGTTCAATTGTTGTCACTTCAGGGCAGAGGTTTGGAGTCACCTCTCCTTCAGCTTCTCTCCCTGCCACCCTGCAGGAGAAAGGAGCTGGGATCCTTTGGGTGTAGTGTGCTGGCTCAAAAAGCATCTCCCTTGCACTTCACTGCTCCAGGCAGTTGGCTGAGCCCACCCTCACACCATTTCTATAGCACTGGGAGCAACTTTTTCACCTGAAAGGGATAAGCATCCTCCAAAACCCCTGTGGGGCTCCAGGAGTGGAAATTACTTGGAGCACATCTGACTGCCTCCTCTTCTGCAGTTAAATTTCAGAGAGCATCTTCCCAGCTCCTGGAGAGAAGTGACCTGCAGCGAGCAGGTAATGAAAATCGACTCCCCAGAACCTTTGGATACTTGGAAAATACTCAGCTCAAATTGAGAGCAGCTTTCTGCACACACGGCCATCCAGCAGGACAGAGAGCGCACACAGAGCTCACAGGTGTCACACAGTGGCTCCTAAGTGCCTCTCCCTGCTCTTTCCCTGCACTCTGCTGAGTGGATTTCTGTCCCAGCTGAGATCTCAATCTCTGTGCAAACCCCAATCTCAAACGGGGAAGCTGCTGTCCTCCTGCCACCACGCAGGCACATCCCTCCAGAACAACTAAAGGTTTGGTTCAAGGGCTCTGGGCACAGAAGAAAGGGATTGTTCTGAAAGTTTTGCTACTGGCTTTCCTTTCTTCTGGGGTTTTATCTGCTCCCCCCCTGAGCCCCACTGCCTACTCCACCCCACTGTTAACACAGACCATCCCTGGTCCCAAAGATGTGGGTTCTGCCAGCAGCCTCCCCTTCCACAAATGCAGGACTCACTCAGGAGCACTCTGCTCATTGCATCACTTCACTCCTCCCCATCACAATCCTCTTATAATGTGGTGAAGGAGTAAACACCTTCTCTTTTTTTGCCCTTCCCCAGCCTGCACATTTTTCTCCACTGAAAAAGCCCCATTTTCGGCCTGGTACTGCAAACTGACAGTGCCTTCAAAGGGATGGTGCTGGGTTCCGGGGCACCAGGGGTTTGGGACAAGGCTCCTCATGCTCCAAATGTTTTCATTTTTTAATCCACAAAGTAGATTTATGACCATTGCATCCTCCAAGGTGAGAAGAGGGTCCCCAAGGTGTGCTGCCATCAGAGGGTGTGGGTGCCAAGACTGGGGAGAGCAAACAGCTCTGCCCAGGAGCTGGCCAGACCCACAAGAGGAAAAGAAGCTGTCAGCTGGGCAGGAGATAGGACATCAGTACCTCTTAGAGGTGGCAGACTGAATCTCAAGGTGGAGTGTGTGCTTTTCCCAGGCCACAGGAAAGTGTGCCATTGAGCGCAGTGAGGCTGGAAGGGCACCAGGGAGCTCCCCTCTCCTTCTCCTGGGGCTCTGGAGCTGGGAGCTGTCAGTCCATCCAGAAAATGAGCATCCAGGAGCCTCTGGTGGGTTGACAGTACCCTGTAAGACTTTCCTGGGGCTTTCCTACCCCACTCACTCTGGGCACGGCACACCCTGCTCCTGCTCCAGGCAGATCCCAGCAGACACCAAAGGGCTCTGATGTGAACAAAACCATCCAGCCTCTCCCCAGCAGAGCTGGAAACACAAACAAGCCCCTCCAATACCCTCCAGGAATGACATCAGGGCATTCCTGTGCTTTTCCATGCTGCATCAGGAGCAGGGATGTGGGCATGAAGGGACAGTGGCCTTGCACAAGCCAGCCCAGCCACATGGCTCACCCGTTCCTGAAGGCATTAACCATTCCTTGCTTCACCCTCAAAATGAAAGGCATTGCCTCAGTAGCACTGGAAGGGCTCTGGAAAACCTATAAAGTTGTCAGGCTCTGAGTCAGAGACCTCGCAGGAGGGAGGCAGGGGGATGGACAATGCCAGCAGTGAGACAGAGATCTGGGAGCCAAGGTCTGGGGTGGCAGAGGGCTGACAACAGCAGAGCAGCCCCCAGACCCAAATCCATGGGCATTGCCCCTGCAGGAAACCACCACTTCCCAAAACCCATGCCCACAGTGGGCAATCCTGCAGAGGCACTTGGCCCTGCAGAACAGCTTCCAGAAAATCACCTTTGTTGGGAGGAGCCCATCACCATCACCTCAGCAGGCAGCCCACAGCAAACACAGTGAAGCTGTGTCTGTGCAGGAGCCAGAGCCCAGCCCACGTCGTGCAGGGGGGAGTTTTTGTATGCTTTATGAATAAAGAAAGCCAGAAAATCAGCCTAGACTACAAACCACCTGGCCAGGCACTAGAAAAAGGTTCTTTTCAGCCAGAAACTGGAAGACATTTCCCGTGTTAAATTGCTCTCTGGTCAGTATTCAAAGCCCCGCGGCCCCTGCGGGTAGAACAGGAGTCGGAGAGCGAAGCCTTTGTCCTGTGGCTCCTTTGGAAGCTGGCCTCAGCGGGACAGCCTTCCCTAGCACTCACAAGGTTTTGGCAAGAGCTCGGTTTTCACACCCACTCAAGCAAAACTGTATTTTCTAGCAAAGGAAAGTATGTCAGGACATTGATGTCTTGGGCAACTGCACCACAGAATGGATGGAGCTAAACTCAGTGATGCATTAGGCTGTTGGCTGCAAACCAAACACCTAGTAAAAATGCCTTCAAACCAAATATTTTTGTTGTTTTTTCTAGTGCATTTGGAGAACAGCCTGCCTGCTCTAAGGCCTTCCCTTTTGTTCTTGACTTCTCCATCCAAATAGGAGGGTGGTGTCACTTGGGCTCCCTCAGCATCTGCTCATGGGGGGATGCTTCCATTGAAAATTAGGCAAATAGGAGAGAAAAAACCAAAACTACATGAACCGTTGGAAGAATGGTATTCACAACCAGTGGGAAGGAAGAAGTGATCCCCAGAGGTACAGCCTGGCTTGCCCAACATCCAGAGGAGAGAGGACATCAGCATCCCATCAGTGCGGAGCCAGAGGGAGCCTGAACTGCAGGAACGGGAGGATGCACCAGCACCTCCCCTCCTCCTCCTCCTCCTCCTCCTCCTCCTCCTCCTCCTGGCCACAGACCCTCACAGCCGGCATGGGGTCACGCCATGGGGTCACACCATGGTGGTTCACGGGCCGATGAGCCGCAGCCCTTGTCCCCCGTGCCCGGGAGCTCCGCACAGGAGCCTGGCAGCCAGAGCGCTGCAGAAGGCGGCTGCTGACACCTTTGTCCAGCAGGATTTCTGAGGCGGCTCTCAGCGGCAGCTCCACGAATATCCAAAGAGGATAACGTCAGCTCTGGCTCTGGGAAGCGGAGGAGGATCAACAGAGAGGAATCGCATTTAATCACCTGCCTTAATAGCTTTGCATCTGCCAGAGGCAGCGCTTGGAAAGAGCATCCCCAGCAGCGGTGGGAGCAGCAAAGAGCCGGCTCCCCCTCTCAGGGGGGACAGAGTCCTGCTAACGACAGCAGCCCCCCTTCCACAGGAACAGCGAGGGCTGAGCAACACCCCGGCCTTCATTTCACACAGAATTTAATTGGCCGTGCAGGGCTGTGCTGTGACTCCGGAGGAGGAAGATGCTTGGCTGCATTCTGAGCAGAAGCACCAGGCACAGCAAATGTCTGAAGCCTCCCCCAAATTTTTCCTGCTTGTGTTTCCTGTAGCTCGTGATGCCCTGGGATTTCAGATGCCTTGATGATGATCCTGATGAGTTTTTCCTTCTGGCCTCCAAGCCCTCTCAGCTTGGCCAGATGGAGACGGGAGCAAGGATTGGCAGTGCTCCTCCATCCATCCCACTTTGGTTTGGAAATGCTGGAAAATAGGAAGCAATTGGCTGGAGAGATCTGGCCACCGTGGGCTCCATCTGCAACCAGAGGCACCCAACATGCACCCACACACCCAAGGAAGGCGTGGGCAGCTCCCCCTGAAGCCCCCACCTTCAGCTATCCTGCTCTATAAACCCAACCCAGCTGCAGCCAGCAGACTGACTGAGTTAAAGGAAGAATTAGATTGTTTAGTAGAGAAAATTGAGAAAATTTCTTCACTGAAAGGGTTGTCCAGGACTAGAATGGGCCGCCCAGGGCTGTGGTGAAGTCACCATCCCTGGAGGGATTTAAAAGATGTGCAGATGTGGCACTTGGGGACATGGTTTAGCGCTGCCCTTGTCAGTGCTGCAGTGATGGTTGTGCTGAAAAATCTTAGAGGGTTTTTCCAGCTTTAAAAATTCAGTGATTCTGTCCAGGTCCCAGAGGATTTGCCCGACTCCAAACTGCGTCCCAAGCTGCATCCCCAAACATCTCTAACCTCCCAATTAGATGGTGGCTGGATGGTCCCCACGCCTTGCCCATCACTGCCCACCTCCAGCTGCTGACCCTCCCAAAATCCCAGCACAGCCCAACACCCCTGGCTTGCTCACACACACAGAGGAAACCACTTTGCTGAAAGGATAAAAGGAAGGTTCTTTAGGCATCACTGGAGAACCTCCCAACAGGGAGCACTGGTGTAGATGTTTTAAGACAGCCGTAATTTCTTTAGAGTATTTCTCCAAGCATACCTGGATAAATTATTCACAAAGAACAAGAGACTAACCCATCTGGAAAAAAAAAAAAAAAAGGAGAACAGGCCATTGGGATCAGGCCAGCAGCTTTTTCCTGTAATGCTATTGCCACGTGCAATATTCCTGCTTCCTCTGTGAAAGAATATAGCAATTATTTATATTGGTTTAATGGAAAGGAGCTTTGTCACATGAAATAGCACAAGAGCAGCTCATGAAGCAGAGAATTATGAACAGGGAATAATGCTGTACCCCTGGATAAACAGGGCAGTAGGAAGGGGGGAACCCACCCACCATGGCAATAATAAAGAAATCATCATCATCACAGAACCAACCCAGCTAATTTTTACTCCATTTCCATGTTACCACTAAGAACATTTAAATTCTGTTGCCATTTTTAGAGAGGAAAACATATTTCAGTAATGTTTGTTGGAAATATCATTAGGATAACAGTCACCCCCGCAATGTTTTATTGCAGGCAGTTACTTCCACGCTGCCATTCGCAGAGATTACTCCCCAAATTGCTTCTAAACATCCAAATTGCAAAGGGAAGGAGTTAGTCTAGCACTGGGATTGATTGCTGTAGTTTCTCTTGCAAGACTAATAAGAATATATCTATCTCTTCTGCAGTGTTTTGTTTAAAGTGGTTGTGGAGCATTTGGTGAAGGGGTGGAAGTGCTTCTCCATGGCAGCAGAGCTGCCTGCAAAGCCGTGA
Organism: Motacilla alba alba; assembly: GCF_015832195.1. Taxonomy (NCBI): domain Eukaryota; kingdom Metazoa; phylum Chordata; class Aves; order Passeriformes; family Motacillidae; genus Motacilla; species Motacilla alba. The sequence goes on along the minus strand of NC_052035.1, from coordinate 8,941,448 downwards.
CCCATCACCCTCTCCAGTGGAGCCAAGCACATCAAAGCAAATCAGAAGGACAACTCACTAATCTGCTCTTAAAATCCTATTTCCCAGACATAACTGTGCTTGGAAGGTGGAAAAAAAAATCCTAAAAAGATAAAATTTCCTGAAGGCAGTTGAAGAGTGCATCTCACAGCAGTGTTAGAAAACAAACACCTGGGATTAAGGCTTCTTTAATCAACATTTACTGCAGGTTTAATAATGTGTATTAAAAGCAGGCAGGCAAATGGTGTTTGGGAAACGACAGGAAAATAAAGTAGATAAATGTACTAATTGCAGCTTATCTGACAGCTCTGTGTTCTCCTCCACAGCTGAGACTCCAGATCGAGTATTTATACATCAGGCAGGATTGATTCTCTGGGATCAAGCGAGACTCAGGGTAGGGTGACAGCAGCTGATAGATGGGCATGGTGTCTCACCAAATCCTGGCTTTGTCCAGGTACTGCAAATTGAAAAAGGAGGTATTTTACAGCTGACAGCAGCTGTTTACAGCAGGGGAGACTTGATCTGCCTGGTTTTACAACACATTTGAGCAGGGCTGTTTTGCACTCTGAGGCAGCAAGAGGTTTTATGTGTATTTGTGTTTAGGTGGGCTCCATCCTTCTGGGAAGCTCCCTCCCAAATAATCTGTACAAAAAAAAAAAAAGAGGCCCCTGGAAATCTGTATTTCAGCCACATGTCATGAAGAAGAAAAGAGCTCAAAATGGAGAATTTCCATGGGGCTGATGGGTCCAGCCCCACGGAGGTCAGGAGGCTCAGCTCTCCCTTGTGGGGGCAAGTGGCAAAGTCCACCCAGCCCATCCAGGAGTGACCACTGCCCCAGGGGCTGGGGACACACACCCCGAGGTTCTAAAGATCCAGTGTCACATCTTCACTCATCCAGAGCTCCCCTTGTCAAGGGGCCAGAGATCACATGCCTGCAGCTCAGTTTTTCCATGGCTCCATCAATTCCATCATTTCTGAGCCAGGAGAGGTCTGACCACAGCCTGAGAGGTCTTTCCCTGTGTCCTTGCATGCAGCAGCCATCATGAATTTTGGCTTTCCTGCCCAGTTTCCCACTAAGCAGCACATCTGAAGGGGCTTGCTAAAATCTTCCCTCCCATTTAGTGCTTATGCAAAGAAACAGCCAAATCTGGGGTGGCCTCAACTGGTTTTGCAACTTGAAGGGAAGGCCTTGGGGGGGCTTTTCCTGAGGCAAATCCCAGGCAGATAGCATCTCCCCCGACCACAGGAACCAGCTCCCTGTTGTTCTGTGCAACCACAGCATCTGCAGCCCCCTGTGCACAGCCATCAATCACAGCGAACGTGGTGGCAGGGCCCTGGCAGGGACCGGGGTGTCAGAGTTCCCCAGCTCACGCATTTCCGCACAGGGCAGGGTTTAACGAGGGGAAAAGCATCCACTGGAATCACCAGCAGCAGCCAAAGAGCTGACCCAGCAACCCAGAGAGAAGCTTTTTTTAAAATTCTTCTTTCTTTCTTTCTTTGGGAAAGAAGAGTCTGCAGAAAGAATTGTTCCCAAAGCTCATCACTGACAAGTTCTTCATGGGTGCTTCCAAGGGTGCTGATAGGAAGGAGACAGAAATGCAGGAGTGAAATCAATTTGCTCTTCTGAGCTTTGGGCTGTGCTTGACAGGGGATTTCTTCCCCCTGAGAGACACGCTCAGAGGTTAATTCTCTCCCTCTGCTCCTCACAGACTGCAGTTGTTACAAACACACCCTCCTGAGCCACCTAAACCCAGGAGAAACCTCAGAATAAGCCAGCCTTCCCTCTGTGAGTGATTTCCCCTGCAACTTGTGCCAACATTTCCAAAAGAAATCCTTAAAGCCAGCTCTGGAGCCGGCTTTGGAGAGAACAGCATCCTTCTGCACTCCTGCTTTCCTTCCTCAGCCTGGAGCAGAGTTCCACCCACTCCCCCGGGAGCAGCAGCCAGCTGCCCGCAGCAGGCTGAGCCCATCGGGTAGGGCTGGGCACTGCCAAAGCCTGAGCACATCAGCCCCAGCTTTTTGTATTTCCACTCTCTCAATTAACCGAGAGAATTGCTGTGCTCCCCACTGACACGCTTCTCCTCCTAAAGCCCCAGGGACACTGCAGAGCCCAGAGGGGCAGTGGGACACATCCCATGGCAGAGCTGGCCGAGGCCACACGGACCCTGTGCACGCATGGGACTGCCCAGAGGGCAAACACAGCCTCAGAGCTGGCCCAGCTTTGTTGGTTGCTCCTCACTGAAGTGGAACAGGGAGCATTTCAGCTCTGCCAGCCCCACATGCTGCTTCCACCAGGCCACAGAGAGGAGAGCAGGCCCTGCTGGGCTGAGATTCAGCTCTTCCCCTGGGAAACTGCCCCTCGTTTTTAGGTCTGCTAATTTCACTGTGTGGGCAAAGCAATGTGAAATGTAATTAATCACTGTCCTATGTCCACTCAAGCCTGCAGTGCTGTGGAGGCAGGGATGATCCCAACAGAGCAGCCCCAGTAGCCCCCCTGGAGCCTTCCTGGACTCCCAAGGATTCTCCATGCCCCTGAAGCCTGAGGATTCTTCTGGTTTTCAAGGCAAGAAACCCATTCCTGTGACCTGCTGTCACAGCCACGCTGGGGATGGGGCCGTGGGGATGCAGGGATGGGAATTAGCAGGCTGGCACCCATGTGCTCCAGGACCAACGGGCTGAGGGTGTGGCACACATGGATCCAGGCTTCCCAAGAATGCAACAGGCTCTTCCTAAAATCCTTGCAGGCACCTGATATGCATTGGGACCCCTCCCTTTACATGGTCTGTCCTGGGCAGCGAGTTCACCAGGCAGTTTCTGAAGGGGGTTGCAACCTGCTCTGGTGCACAGGGGATTTGAAGTCTTTATGGCACCCCGGCCTCTCTGGCTGGTGTATCCAGTCCATGCTCATGGTTTGCACAAAAGCAAAGCTCAGACCATGCACGGCTTTGCAGGGAGTCTCCCTTCCCCGGCCACCACACTTCCCAAGTGCCAGCAGCCAGCCCTGCTCCACATCCCCGCCTGCTCCCCAAAACCAGTTTCCTCTGCTCAGCCACCCGGGCTCTCCAGCCGGGTTCCTGGTGAGAAGAGGAGAAACCCGTTCTCCCAGGCTGTGATTTCCAACCAGAATGATTTTCATTAGCTCTGTCCCCAAGGCACGGAGGGGGACAGGCCACACAGGCTCTGAGCAGCCCCGAGCTTGTTGGAGTCAGAAGAAAACGAGGCAGAGCTTTGCTTGCAAAGTTAATTTGAACCAACCGGCAGCTGGAGGAGCAGCCAGGAGAGCCTGGCCCTCAGCAAGAGCCAGCATTTTCCAGGGATAGCGCAGAGCTGGGATGGGGACAGCAAAGGGCTTAGGCAGAAGGTTTGGGCACAATTATTTCAAGAGCGCTGCAGGCACACGGAGATGGGCTCTGGCACGCGAGCTGGGACGTGTCCTCGCTCACATGTGCAGCTCAACTCCAGGCAAGAATTGGGGGACACAAGGAGGGCCCCAGGGGTGGTTTGTGGAAAGCTTGAGCCCTCCTGCAGGCACCAAAAAGTGGCATCCAACACGGGATACTGCAGTCGTACCCCGTGTGCGTCCTCCTTCCAGCCTCTGCTGCCCTCATTTTATGCCAAATTAATGGAGTTTTATTATTTGCATAATACAATGGCTGCAATAAAGATGCAATTACTCCAGATGGAACTTGCACTTGGGGAAAAAAAATTGTATTTGGGACTGGTGAAACACATCTTACCAGGAGTGGATGGACATGGAGGATGGAGTGGGGCTGAAAAACCAGGTGAAGTATGAGCTGGTCACACTCATGTCCAGGCAGGGCTGTGGCAGGCTGGGCTCTTCAGGCAGGGCAGATGTGAACAGCACCTGAAGAATCCTCCCAGCTGGGTTACACAGGCAGGAAAAGATCCCCAGAGCCACACACATAGGGCTGGGAAATGAGAGCAGGGACAGAGTATCAACATGGGTTTGGTATCATCCCCAGCCCAGGAGACAGATGGAGGGTTTGGGCACAGCCAAGCAAAGATGCTGGGCATGCAGGCAAGGAGAGGGATGCCTGGGGATGTATCTGGCTGCCAGCAGGATCCACATGGTAAAATGCATCTTTCCAGCATCCCTCCTGCCTTCTTTAGCTCTGTTTCCCTGGCTCTCCTCTTCGGGCAGGAATCCATCCTCACCCCAAGCAGGTAAAACACCTGGCACAATGCTCACTGTCTCCATGACAGGGCAAGGGAAAGCAGAGCAGCCCATCAGCCACCCCTGCTTGCAACACCACCAGCACACAGCCCAAATTACCTGGTTCATTCCAGCTTCTCCCCACAGGCAGTTCCAGCATGCCAAGGAAATCCCAGAGGCTGCTGCAACTGGCTCAAAACCACCAGCCCTGTCAGCTGGTTTGAATTTTCCTTGTGTTTGCAAAGGCAAAAAAAAATAGATTAAATGGCCTTTTAATCCTTATTCAGCATGGCTCTGAAGGCTTTTCCAGCTAAACTAAAATGTATCACCGATGCCTTTCTGTTTGCATTAATAGCCCAGAGGGACTTAAAGCTGGCTCAGACTGTGTGTCAAATGCCCCAGAGAGCTCAGCAAGGGCAGCCAGGCTCTTGTGCACAGCCAGGAGCTCCCACAGCCCTTCCTTGGTTTATGCCCATGCCACAGGCACTGCGCCCAGCTGCAGAGCCTGTGCCACCCACCCAGCACCACTCCTGGCCCACGGACGCTGCCCACACTGATGATGGAGCTGGAGAGGGTTTCTGACATGGACACAGAGTGACAGGAGGAGGGGTTATGGCATCAAACTGGCACAGGGCAGGGTTAGGTTCATATAAGGACAGAATTCTTCCCTGTGAGGGTGCTGAGAGGCCCTGGCACAGGGTGCCCAGAGAAGCTGTGGCTGCTCCATCCTTGGAAGTGTCCAAGGCCAGGCTGGACAGGGCATGGAGCAACCTGGGATAGTGGAAGGTGTCCCTGGCCATGTCAGGGGGTGGAACAGGAGGAGCTTTAAGGTCCTTTCCAACCCAAGCCAGTCTGTGAGTCTCTGAGAAGGCTCCAGGTATCAGGACTGCTCCCAGCTCCTCCATGGTCCTGCCTTCCCTCAGGAGCATGGTGTGGGTGCATGGCAAAGAGTCTCCACACGTGCCTGGATCAGCTGGAGTCTGCAGTGGGTGGATCAGCCCCATCTGCACCACGAGGAGGGGGCACAAAATCCCCCAGCAGCACAATCCATCCTCCCTTCATACCCCATCATCTCAGTGCTGTCAGAAACAGGGCAGAGCATCCTGGTGCTGATTTACTGCCAAGGAAGGTTTAATGTATCTGTGCAAAGCACGGCATGATCAGAGCTCCTTCTGGCTTCTCTCCTGACCCAGCATCATGGAAGGACCTGTGGCTGGCCCCTGCACCTAGGGACATGCACGTCCTCCTAAACTGCAGCAGGTCAACAGCACTCACCAAACTCAGATTATTCAGCATCTTTATGCCAGCTGGTCTCTGTCTCTCCCCTTTTCCTCTCAGGGTTTGTCAGGTTTAATTAAAATTCCTAAACTCGGCTGGTTTTTCACGCTGGCTATTATCTGCCTGCAGTGTGCTCTGCTGCCTGACTCGAGCTCATCTCATCAGGAATCCACCTCTTGGTGAATGGAGCCATATTTAGGAGGCAAGACAGGGCCAGTGGTTGAGTCTGAGTAGTTCTGTTGACCCATCCCCCTGACGAGACAGATGTCCCAAGGACCTGTTCTCAGTGTTCCTGCTACTCATCTATTTCTAGTGAAATGGTGATTTGGCTCACTGCAGGAAATTACAGCCAGGGAAGAGGAGGAGGTGGAGGTGAGCCTGCCCTGCCCCAGCACAGTTAGATTGCAGGTCACACTGCCCAGCACACCGTGGGGACTCACATGTGTGCCCTGAGCACACCACGAGTGTGGGTCTGGGTTTTAATCATCCTGAAGCCAACAAACACCTGCAGAGTTTCTCCCTTCCTCCCTCCCTGGGAAATCAGGTCTCACATGTCTCTGTCACTCTCACAAAGACATTTGACTCTGCCTTCTCTGGTCTCACACATCAAACCTCACTGGGTTCCTCATGGAAGCAGGACTGGGGATGGTCTGCAGGGGGTGACAGATGAGCCCTCTAGAAGAATGGGAAATGGAGAAAAAGAGCCACAAACAGCTTTCAGAGGAACAATCCCTGGAAGAAAAAGCGAACAGAGAGGCTGAGTCAGCTCCCATGGCTGTGGAGCTCTTCCTCCTGGGTCTGTGAGGCAGCACAGTGCTGTCATGGGGCTGGGGACAGGCACAGGTCACCCAGCCTTGCAGGCCACCAGCTCCTGGAGGTGTTCAGCAGCTCATGTGTTACCTTGAGCACACCCAAAGGGAGCCTTTCCCACACAACTCAACCCCACATGATTTTTTCCCCGAGTGTTTTTAGCTCAGCCCCTGATCAAGGAAACCTGCTCTTCACTCAACTCTGCTCGGCTGATGAAGAGTTCAAAGAAAACCTTCTCAAATGCAGACTCCATCACTCAGAGGATCTGTGTTGGGTTGGCAAAGGCAGGGAGAGATGGACCCAGCAGCAAAGCAGCAAAGGTACAGGGGCAAAAGCAGAGCACCAAAGCAGAGCAGCCCTGGAGGTGCAGAGCAAAGCCCGGAGACTGTCACAGCCATGGGCTTCAAGGGGCTGGTCCCAAGGCCCCAGGACACCAGCCCTCTCCTGCTGTGGGCAATGGGCCAGCACAAACAGAAGCCTCAGGCCAAGCCCTCAGGACATGAAGCACTTTTTAGGCCCTAACTGAAGCTCGAGCCCAGGATTCAGATATGTTCCAGATACAAAGCACTGAAGAAACACAAGAGCCTTCCTCCTCTTCCTCCTCCACCTCGCCATTGTCCTCAGAGGAATGCAGGTTCCAGCAGGCTCCTTTGGTCCCCATCCCACACTCTGAGCCCCCCCAGCCCCACTGCAGCCCCCTCCCCTGCCTCTGCACGCATTTCCTACTCCCAGCAGTAGCTGCTCGCTCCTTTCGGCCACTGGCTGCTGGTTCCCATCCTGTACATTCCCTTCCATTTACAGATATTGTCAGTTAAGAATCAGAGCTCAGATGTTTGTTATTCCTAATGTAATCCTGAGCCAAAATAGGAGGCAGGGTGTTTAGTCTTTGCCTGGGCTCTCAGTGCTGAAGAATGGCAGCTGAGGCAGCAGCCGGCGCTCCCCATCGCGCCGCGCTCCCCACGGACACATGGCAAACCCTGAACTCTTCCAGCAGCTCCCAGATATTTTTACTGTCTATTGCTTTTTCGCCTCTGTTTATTTTTCAAGCTGAAATAAGCGGAGTGATGGGAAAAAGAAATCTCCTGCTGAGCATTGCATCAGAGAGCAGATTCCCATAAGGATTAATTTCAGTGGAAACAGCAAGGCGTTCGTTTTTTTGGCAGGGTGACACAGCAAGGGCTGAGCCCTGCATCACCCAGCACAGCGAGGCAAAGCTGCTTTCTGTACTGAGCACCTGTGGCTCTGCTTTGGCCTTTTTAGTAGAGAAAAGGTAAATGTGTCAAGACACCACCAGAAAACCTTGTTGGTTCAGATAATAACTAAAGATTCTTCAAGCACAGAGCCAAGAAAGTTCCATCCAAACAGTTTGGGGCTTGTTTGAGCCAGTTTGACGCTGCTCCAGTGCCAGGGCATCCCAGGGAAGTGGGTGACTCCAGGCAGGCAGAACTGACCTGAGGAGCCCATCAGTGCCTGCCCACTCTGTGCTGCCCTTCCCCGCCCAGGGATGGAGCAGATCCACAGCACCGCTCCAGGGCAGCACTGTGGGAACATTGTGGGGATTTGGGAACTTTAGGGGATTTCCCACTCCGTGCTTTTACTGACTTTTCTGGGGTGGCATCATGTGATCCAAAGTCAAGTTCTTCAAAATCGGGATTGCATCACTGATTTTTGTCTCCCAGCAGCTGTGCTCTCTGCTGCAGAGCAAACTGCCCAGAGCCCAGCAATAGTTTTTAACCCCAGGCAGGCCATGGCCATAGGATAAACTCACAGGAAAAACAGAACACTTGACACTGCTTTTGTCATGCCATAGATAAAACCCAGTGGAGACAGAGCAAAAGTGAAGAAATCCCAGCTGGGAGGATTTGGGGAATGAAGAAAGAGCACAGCTAGGCAGTGGTGAGGTTCTCTTGCTATTTCCATCCTTAAATTTAAAAAAAAAATCAATGTAATCTTCTGTAACAGAACATTTCCCTGTAAGAAAGGATGACAGCAAGGGGTGTAAGCGTGCCTCTTCTGCAGCCACATTTAAATCATCCCTCATCTGGATGGCTCAGCTGAGAAGGGCAGCTCTTGGGAGAGCTGCAGAGAGGTCAGGGCATGGCCCGGGGGCTTGGAGGGCTGCAGGATGTCAGAGCACAGGGATGCACATCGGCACCAGCAGGAGGAACCCGGGAGTGAGCTGCTTTAGGAAAAGCTCCTCACATGTCAGCATAAAACTCCTGTTGACACACACCTGCCCTGCTCCTGCCAGGAGAGAACAAGGAGCTGCTTTCATCCTTCTGTGGGAGCAGAGATGAGGCTGGAGCCCAGCCTCAATAAATTAATGGAAAGCCTTTGCTTTCGAGCAGAGGCACATCACAGCTTTTCCTGCCTAAATGAATGTTCAGCTGCCGGGGAGCTGCAGCTACAGGCTCTGCCAACACCTTTCTGGGACACAGCAGCAGCTCTGCCCCAATTCTTTGGTTTGTAGGAACAGCCTCCTCTGCCCATCAAGGGGACCAGACCCAGGCGTGCAGCAAGCTCCTGGCATTCCTTCATGTCCTCCATGCCAGTGCAGCTGACAGCTCAGACCCAGGGGCACAATTCATCCTCCCAGCCTCACTGTGTCCACAGGTGAAGGCTCTAGCCTTGCTCACTCCCCTGAAGCAGCCTTCCCTTCCCACTCCCTATTTAGTGGCCTGTTTAGGCTTATTTAACTCTGGGGTAGCTGCACTCCAACAGCTGCAGGAAGAAGCTGAGTGCCTGGAGCCAGGGATGTTTATTGGCACCTGAAATGCCATCCCTTTGCTGGCCCACCCCAGCCTGGGCAGCTCAGTGCTGCCAGCAGCCCTTGACAGCCCCGTGTCCCCCAGCCTGCCCACCCAGCACCCCCAGGGACAGATGGGCAGCCTTGGAGCCACCTCCCTGATGACAGCCTGGGGAAACCCTTCGTCCTGTCCCTCCAGTGCCCCCCTCCCTGCTCACAAGAGATTTTTCCCATTTGTGCCAGTCAACAGGAGCTTGACTGAAGAGCAGCAGCCTGATTGCCTGGCATTGCTGAGGAGAGCAGCAAAGAAAGCTGCCCGTGAGCCCAAAGCTTACAATTAGAAATAAAATGAGGAGTTAACAGGAGGATACAGCCCTGGCATCTGGCAGGAACATGGGTGGGATCAAGAGGAGGCAGAGGGTGGCTGTGGGCAGGAGGGCAGCCCAGAGGATGAGGAAGAAGAGGCAGGAAAGGTGGGAAGCAAGGCCTGAAACAGCATCCCAGTGGATGCAAGCTGGCCCACGGCGAGTTTGTTGAGGCCAAAAAAAGGATATTGCAACAAGTGGAGGGGGATGTGATGAAAGAGAAGGTGAGAGTTTTAGCTTTAGGAAAGGCTTAGCAAGGTTATGCAAGCTGTTGAGGTGCCCAGGATGTGAAGACATGGGAGGAGGCAGGAGATGAAGGCAGGACTCAGGTTCTGGCAGCAAAGCAGCATCCTGGGGTTGATGAGCTCAGGGAATCCCTGAGCTGAGAAGGAGAGTTTAAAAGCTCTGAGTTGGCCATGTTGTGCTTGAAAGGGTGGTGAGACATTCACGAGATGTCAGAGAGCTCCTCTGAGATATGAATTTGGACAGGGAGAGGAGAGCCCAGAGAGGGGCTGCATGCCTGAGTCATCACCATAGAGATGGTATTTGAGTGTGGCTGCAGTGAGATTACCCAGAGACACAGCACAGAGCAGGGACAGGGCTCTGTGAGCTCCCAGGGCAAACCAGGCTCCCCAGCACCCAGCACCAGCCAGAGGGACAACAGGGGGCCAAAACTGGGACATGCTCCCAGCAAGGCTCAGAGCCAAACAGCCACAGCCCTGCCTCACTCCAGAGGGTGACTTGGACCCTCCTCCTCAGAAGTCCATCTCTTTTCTGTGTGCTGTGTGCTCTCCACACAGGAAATCCAGGTCCTCAAAGCATCAGACACCAAACTCAAGCACTTCAAAGGGCACAGAGCTGAGCTTCTGACCTCACCTCTACAAGAGAGGGGGAACTGCAGGCTCACACCCCACAGGAGAGCCACAAGGGCAACTCCCACAACAGCAAAAGATCTCTGGGGCCAGGGGTCTCAAGGGACCTCGGAGAAGGACCAAGATGTGCTGCTGCAGAGCTCCAAGCTGTGGTCAGTCCTGGAGAGGGTGACCAGGAGGTGGCAGGCTCAGCTCGTCCATGGTGGTGGCTCCTCTGCAGGAGAGCCCGGCCTGGGGGCAAAATCTCTCACAATGTGCTGAAGGAAGCCGGGGAGCTGGAGAACTGAAGTGCTGGAGGAAGAGGGAGGGGGAAAGAGACAGTTTGAGCTGTTTGAAAAGCAATCACAACTTGGGAGAGATGTTTCTGCCACCAAGGCTGGCGCCTGTCAGGGACACAGTGGTGATCAACACCAGGAGTGGCGTGGGGACGGTGGCCAGGACTGTTTCTCTCCACTCCTGTTACAGATAACACGCAGGAATCCGTGGGCAGGGGGGACATATCTGCGTTTCCAGCTGTCCCTCCCCACCCCCAGCATCCTGGTCCCTGGGAGAGCATTTGAAACATTGCAATCGCTATAATTAGAAGTAACACTCACTTTCCAAGAGGAAACTGTGCAAAAGGTTGATTTCCTCTTTAATGCCATTTCAGATCTGCAGCTCCAGTGGTGAGGGGATTTGCTGAGCAGCAGTCTGGATCGCTAAGAAGAATTAAGAGTTCCCTCCCACTTCCGTGGGGATTGCTCACTCCAGGTGCAGGATGCCAGGCCCCAAGGTGCAGAGGAGACTGTGCCACCCTGTCCAATCCCTCTGCAAAGAGCTGAGCCCAGAGGCATTTCCATCCTCATCATCTCATCAGTATTATGCATTGCCCCCGAGGCTAATTAACACTGCTGCATACAGCACTGACTTGGGAATGTCAAAGACTTTGGGAGCTTCGTGGCTGGAGCTTTCAACAGAGCTGCAAGTCACAAGCAGGCTCCTTGTGATTCCATACAAGGAAATATTCACAACATACAACAAAAATAGCCTCCATCACTACACGTTATAATCACATCAGGGAGTCTCCAATCTCTGCAGCAATAAATGATGCCCTCCCTCCTCACCCAGAGCACTCTGCACACACCCATTAACCCTCCCAAAACCCAAGGATGGGCTGCAGAGACTGAGGCACAGACCTCAGCCAGCAAAAAAAGCATGGCAGGGAGTCAGCAGCAGCGCCTGGACTGTAACAACCTCTTTATCTCCTCGATAATCTCAGTAACACGAGGCAAGTTTAGTTTGCCTTGTCCTTTTCAACCTTTATGAGACCTTAAGGCCAAAAGAAGCTGCTGAGTTTTCTCCCCCTTCAGAGTTATTTTTGTGCTGAGCCCAGGAACTTGTGCTGGATAAAAGCACCTGCAGAAAGGTCATCAGCCAGAGCTCAAAATTATCCAGAGATAAAGAAGCTCCCCCTGGCAGAGCACTCTGCTGTTTCAGCCTCACACTATTGAAAAGGTTTTCCTGGTTTCTAATTTGAACTCATTTGCATTTTGTATCCAGATGTTGATCCTTGCTAAGCCCCACAGAGCTGCCTGCTGCTGCACAACTCAAGCACCACAATCAAATCCCTTTGATAAGCTAAAGGCAAAGGGCACTTTGATCTCTCAGAAAGACACCAGACCAGTTCCTGGAAATGCTCCTTCAGCCATGAGGATGGAGCCTTAAGACCTTCTGCAATGAACTTTCTTGCTCAGATGCCCCAGCCCCTCATACAAATTCACCAAATGAACTCAGATTCTCTTTCCAGCCACCACTGACACAAAGGGCATTTCAGTCAGCCCCAAAATGGTTTTGTTAAGACAGAATTAGGCTCAGTTCTTTGATTTCAAAAATATCTTTAAAATAATATTCCTAAATTTTTTTCAGACAAGTAACCAGACAACATTTTTTCCACTCTTTAAATCCAGCCTTGGAAGTGAGATGTGCCATCCCTGACTCGTTTGTCACCTTTACCCTCCTCTGTACTGCCAGAATTAGATGTGTGTGTGTCAGCCCAAGCTGCTGATCCCTCCTGCCTCCCCGAAAAACCTCTGCAGGGCTCTGAGTGGGTTCTCTGGGAGCCGTGGCTCCCATACAAGGCAACTGATCCCTGGCCAATGAAGGGCAGCTGGAAAGGCCTGACCAAGTAAGAGATTGACTTGGCTGAGCATCATTTAATTCTCTACAGGGGGCACAAAATATACTCAGGTCACCTAAAAAAGTGAAATATCGTGTCTCACTTGATTCCAAAGAGTGATGTAGTTTCTGTGTCATGCTTGTTCCCATACAAGTAGAGAAGAAACTGGATGTGGTGGTGAGTTGAACGCCTTCCTCCTCCTCCCACTGACTTCAGAGGGAGGAATTCCTTGGGTGGATAAACTCCTCCACCAGCCTGCAGGTACCCTCCCCATGCAGCAAGGCTGAACCTCCAACCCAGGCAGGTCCAGGCTGCTCTGCAGCAAGGCTGAGCACCAGAGAAGCTGTGGCTGCCCGATCCCTGGAAATGTCCAAGGCCAGGTCAGACAGGTTGGAGCACCCTGGGATAGTGGAAGGTGTCCCTGCCCATGGCAGGGGGTGGAACAAGTTCAACACAAACCGGTGTGTGATTCTGTGATTCCATGATCAGCATCAGCCCATTCCCATTCCCTTTCCCATTCCCATTCCCTTTCCCATTCCCATTCCCATTCCCATTCCCATTCCCATTCCCATTCCCATTACCTTTCCCATTCCCATTCCCATTCCCTTTGCCATTCCCATTCCCATTTCCTTTCCCTTTCCCATTCCCATTCCCTTTCCCATTCTCTTTCCCATTCCCATTCCCTTTCCCTTTCCCATTCCCTTTCCCATTCCCTTTCCCATTCCCATTCCCATTCCCATTCCCATCCCCATTCCCATTCCCATTCCCATTCCCATTCCCATTCCCATTCCCATTCCCATTACCTTTCCCATTCCCATTCCCTTTCCCATTCCCATTCCCATTCCCATTCCCAGTGCTGGGCTGCAGCTGGCAGGCAGTGTGCAGGACCCTGGGGAAGCGCTGGTCACGCCACACGTGCCTGTGCCGACCTGGCCTCTTTGTGTTTGGAAAGAGAAAGGCCGTGGCACGTGTCAGGCAGATTAGAAGGTGACAAATAGATGGACAGGCAGGCAGACTGACTGTCTTTAAATAGCCTTCATATTTTTGCCATAAAATCTGTCTGTGAGGGTTTAAATTATGAGCCTTACTTACAGCTTTGAAAGAATTCAAAATGTTTAAATCCTTGTTAAAAACTAAACTACCAAAGCTTGGCTGCATACTGCACTTTTAATCCACAATGAAAGCAGTGCATTTGATTTGAAGGGCTACAGAGCTCTTATGGAAATACCCTGCAAACACTGAGCTCCAGCTAATGACCAGTCTGCTGTAGAAATGGTTTGGTCTCAGATACAGATCCTGGCTGAAGTGAGTCCATCAAAACTCCCCCATCCTTCTGAGCGAAGGATCAGATATTGGATGTGCAGTTTGTCCTGGTTTTAGAAACCTCACAGGCAGTAAATGAGATATTGAGGACCCAGATGTTGGCAGGGACATGGGAGAAATCATCTAGCTGCCTCTCGCCCCAGGGAGTGCAGGGAGAGAGCAGCAAGCCCCAGAGTTAAATGCTTCCAGCAGGACCAGCGGCTGCAGCCCCCCAGACAAACCAGCCACACATCCTGTGAGCTCTGCTCCCCCTTACCCAGACACAAGGAGGATGTGTCAGGTGAGGCAGGTTCCCAAACCTTTGGAAAAACCTTTTTTTAGATGATAAAGTCCCAGAGAACACCTCCAGTTCCTGTTGGTCTTTATTTATCATCCTCTTCGAGACAGACAGGCGGGTTAACTTCCACCCTCCCGTGCTGATCACGTCCCACTGTTTGCAGAACTGCACTGCTGGCAGGCAAGCCCCACACTTCCCAGCTTCTAGCCCAAATCTGCAACATGGCCAGAGCACCAGCAGGCCCCACAGCCCAGCAGCTGTGACACTGCTGTCACCCTGGCCACCGCCTGCACCCACTGCTGCCTCTGCGAGAGGAAGCTCCATCCTGTCTCCTCCACAACTGCTGTGCTCTGAGGGGGAACTGTGGATGTGCCCCTGCCAAGGAGTGTGAAAAAGGGATGGAATGCATCCCGGAGCAGGGGGGGCACACAGGAACATCCTCACCATGGGATGGAACCCACCCCGGAGCAGGGGTGGCACACAGGAACATCCTCACCATGGGATGGAACCCACTCCGGAGCAGGGGGGCACACAGGAACATCTTCACCATGGGATGGAACCCACCCTAAAGCAGGGGTGGGACACAGGAACATCCTCACCATGGGATGGAACCCACCCCGGAGCAGGGGTGGCACACAGGAACATCTTCACCATGGGATGGAACCCACCCTGGAGCAGGGGGGGCACACAGGAACATCCTCACCATGAGATGGAACCCACCCCGGAGCAGGGGGGCACACAGGAACATCCTCACCATGGGATGGAACCCACCCCGGAGCAGGGGGGCACACAGAGGAACATCGGTGGCACAGGGGAACATCCTCACCGTGGGGATTTCCCCCCTGGAGCAGGGGTGGCACAGGGGAACATCCTCACCATGAGGATTTCCCCCCCCGGAGGAACACACTCGCTGCCAGATGCGGGGCCTGCTCCCCATCTAGCCTGCAGCTGGATCTCATTGCCAGGGGAAAAGCTTCTGCCTCCTGACTATTCTGTTTATTCTGCTAAAGACCATAATCATTCTGCTGTTTGGGTTTGTTTGGGGCGGGTTTTTTTTAGCAGGCTCCTATTTTTGTGAGCTCATGTGCTGCGCTCCCTCTGCTGGCTGGCTCATTGGGGCTGGGGAGAGGCTCCGGGGAAGGAATCCTGGAATCTGAGAATCCCGGCATGGTTTGGGTTGGAAGGGACCTCGTTCCAGCCCCTTGCCATAGGAAAGGACACCTTCCACTAGACCAGGTTGCTCCAAGCCCCGTCCAACGCAGCCTTGAAAACTTCCAGGGGTGGGGAAGTGAAAAAATAAAGCCCTGCTCTCACTGCCTGTGAAAAGTAACATCACAAACCATTCCCAGCTCCCGACTTGTTAAATGTGAGTGTTGAGGCCTGAGAGTGGCATTCTTGTGTCAGCTTTACTCCTTTTGGCCAGGGCAAGCAGAGTGCTGTCAACGGAGAGAAATGGGTGGTTTGATAAAATTCAGCTGATCTGTGCTAAGGATGGAGAAACTCTCCCACAGCAAAGAGACAGGTTTGTACTGCTGGTGGTTTAGAGTGGTGTTCAAAGCCGCTCAGCACCAGTAATTACATCCAGCACAAATCATGAGCAAAAACATGAAAGCAGATCTTGAAAAGCTTGATTACAGAAAACCTCCTGAAGGGCAGGAAACATCTCATGAGAGGAAACAAGGAGATGCTTCCCCAAGGAGTCGTCCCAAGCCCCTCATGCTTCAGAGAGCATTTCTCACACACAGAACAGCTTTTGGGAGCCTTGGAGCCATCTTTCCCTTTCTGGAAAGCTGGTGGAAGGGATTAAGCCCAGAGTCCTGCAGCATTCACAGTACTGCTTTCATCATCAGAGGAACAAAAAAATCCTTTGATGGACATCAACCTAAGAGCAGGGGGTTTTCATCAACCCTATGGGTTGATGAAAAGGCAAGACAACCCCCTGTATAGATACTTTCTTACTAAAACTATTAATAAACAGCACACATTGCGTCAATCTCTGAAGGTCAAAGCAATCTTTTTCCCTGGTAGAAGCTCTTAATGGAGGTTTTTGAGCTGCATTTTATGCCTAAATGTGCTTCTTTAATGAGTGCAATTTTACATCTGCCCAGGTAAAGCGCCTTGTTGTGCATTTGCTTTTCTTCCGTGGTTTTATTACACCTATTTGGCTGATGGTGCCCAGCCAAAAGAAATGAAAGATGCTGGGAAATAAAAATGGACTTTCTGAAAGTGTTTGTCTTCATAATAAATTTAAACAAAAAAAAAAAACTAAATAAAAAACGGGCTTATGAAGCAGAATGCTTGAGTACCTGTTTACTGAGATTTCACTGTACACCTTTCCCTTATATAAAAAGGCATTTAAACATTAAAAAAAGGAATTATTCTGCCAGACAAGCTGTGACATGAGAAGGGAAAACAAGATGTCTGTGAACATCTGTGAGCCCTGTGGGCTCCCTGCACTGCCTTGAAGCAATGGAGGGGAGTGGTGGAGTGAGAATGGCAGCAGAGAGAGAACCCTGACAGAAAATTCCCCTCTGGGCTGGGGCACTGGGCCCTGCTCCACCCTGTGCTGTGCTGGGCTGGCAGGGGGTGTCAGTCCTGTGTTCCTTGATCTCTGATTTCTCCCAAACCTTCCTGGAAAAAAAATTTAAAAGATCATTTAAAACATCTATATCTCTACAAATATATTTAAGGTTTGTTTCTTCAGCATCCATGGGAAATGTGGTGTTTGAACACAATCATCTGCTCCTGGAGTTGTTCTCAGCCTGAACCAACAGCTGGGGGGTGAGGATCCCTCTGCTGGCTCCAGCAAGGTGTTAGTTACAGAGGTTTTCCAGAGGGCTTTTTCATTTTTTTGAGTCTTATCATGTTTTATTTAGGAAATGTACTTACTATAAAGGATTTGTGAGCTAGAAGGGGCTTTTCGCTGTCGAGAGCAGCATCACAAAGATTGGTTTTCTGCAGCTCTCATACCTTATTCCCTTTGTGTTATTGGTAATTATGTAATGTCAAAAGAACCTTAAGAAGAAGATGTAGGAAGAAATAATCTCTGTTCCCCAAACCTACAGTTCTGAGTTAGAGAAACAACAGTGAGTGACAGGTGGCAAAAGACAGATGGGGAGAAGGCTAAAAGAGATCTCTAATTCTATCAGTTTAATGAGTTCTTTCCTTATCAGCTTCAGCCCTTGTCCAGGTCTGCTAAGTGGTTTTTCTTAGCGATAGAATCACTATGAATTAGTGTGTGGCAGCTCCTTTTGTTCCACAACTGAGCAGATTTCCCAGAGTTCAGTCTCTGAAGAGCTGAGCTGTTCCCAAAGCCTGGCTGCTGAAGGGAGCGCTCAGAGCGGCTGGGCTCTGCTGAGCATCCACCCTTGTGCAGGGCCAGGCTGGGAGGCCACGGCTCTTCCTCCCAGCCAGGCAGCAGCCTCGGGGGCTGCCTGCCAGCAGCTCCCTGCCTGGGACCCCCCTGGGGTGGGCAGCCAGCCCTGGGAGCCAGGGCAGCCCCAGGGCTCACACCTGACCTGGGCTCAGGCCAAACGTGTGTGGCTGCGCCCACACTGCAGCAGCAGCAGTGCAGAATGGCTGGGAAGTATCTTCCCCCAGCCCAGAAAACTGTTCTGGGGGAAATCCATCTTTCCTTTGTTTGCAGAGGTGTTTTCCATCTGGGAGAGCAGTGATGCACTGAAGCAATCCTTGCTCTTTGCTCTTCTGCCCAAGGAAAGCAGTGGGGGCAGCCTTGGCCCCAGGGCTCTTGGATAACCTCTAGAGCAAGGATCTCACTTGGCTCATTTTTCCCATCGTGAAAACTCGTGTTGTTTCACCTTGGACCACAGGAATATCAGGAGCTGACCTCCACTTGGGAAGCTGGATAAACACTAAACCTCAATGTGCAGCCATTTATGGAATTTAATTCTCACAAAGGCCACTTCCAGCAGCAAGGAGAAACCTTGAAACTAAAAGAGCCAAACAGCAGGTGGGCCTTGTTTATTAGGCAAGGGTGCTTCTTTCTCCAGCATATTTGGAATTCAGTTGTGTTTTATCAATTGCAGGTTTAAAATGTGACTACATTTATTCCTTCGTGTCTTGTCCAGAGTATTTTCTCACTGATGAAAAAGCTGTCCCTTGCTTTGCTGCAGAAGGCAGGGGTTGAAGCCATGTTGTGCCTGGGAGACAGAGGCACACAGCACATTTCACTTTTCTGAGGGGAGGTAGGATATGTGCCACTGAAGCAGGGACCCTTTGAGCCACACAGCTGAGAGCTGGGGTTTTTCCTTCTGATATTCATCCCTCTGATGCTTGGGTGACAGCAGGGAAATTTATTTCAGTTTTGTAGCAGGAGCTGACAGAACTGATGCATTACAGCGTTAGGAGATTTAATACACACGAACAGGCACTGCTAGATCTGCACTGGATCTGATTAAATTAAAGACTGTGGAGTCAGCCTCCTGAATTTCTGTTCACAAGTAACAAACAGCATGGAGGTGGGAACCTGCATTTTGTTACAGGCTCACCAATATAACACTGTAATGAACCATTTATGAGCGAGCCTTATGAATAACTATTTTACTCTGGGTTTGGATTTAAGGGCTCTGAGAGAAATTTAAGATTTTTCAGCGTCATGCAGCTACTGACCTGAACTCAACTGCTTAAAAGCTGTGTAGATTAGCTGAAAAGAATCTGAGCTACATTAGCTACACAGGAAAAGAAGCACAGACTTAGACTCTGTGCAGAAATACACAGGCACCTTCACTGAAAATATGCCAAATTGATACAGATATAGATAGATAGATAGATAGATAGATAGATAGATAGATATAGATATATAAATATATAGATATAAATATATAGATATAGATATATAGATATATAGATATATAGATATATAGATATATAGATATATAGATATATAGATACATAGAGATATAGATATAGCTATAGATATATAGATATAGATGATACAGATTAGATATATAGATATAGATATAGATATAGATATAGATAGATATAGATATAGATATAGATATAGATATAGATATAGATATAGATATAGATAGAGAGAGAGAGGTGGAGATATACACTCACAAAAATTCTGTGGGTGCACCCCTGTGTATTATTTGTGTGCACAGTTATTTTTGAGCATATTCAAATCTGTGGCAAATGAGTGTCTAGAACAGAAACTGTTTTCATTTGCAGCAGCACATGTGATGGCAGCAGTCACACAAGGCTGTCTGCTGAGAAACCCCCCTGCTCCTCCTGGGGAGCAGAGCTCTGCTGCTGCCTTTGAACCTGCACACCACATCAAGAGGGAAAGGAAAATAACAC
Source organism: Motacilla alba alba (assembly GCF_015832195.1). Taxonomy (NCBI): domain Eukaryota; kingdom Metazoa; phylum Chordata; class Aves; order Passeriformes; family Motacillidae; genus Motacilla; species Motacilla alba. Next base: position 8,922,111 of record NC_052035.1, on the reverse strand, counting down.
GCCAAGGACCTCAGCAAACATGGATTATCTTGTTTGCTGTAATCACTTCAGAATGGCCAGGGCAGGCTGCAGTTCCCCGGGAGTGAAGTTTCCCTGTTTCTCTAATAACATCTCCTCACCCTCTGCCTGCTCCCCGCAAGAGCCCCCAGTGGAGCAGGACTCTCACGAGGTGGGGCCTTCACCAGACACCTCGGGAAGGCTTCAGAAGTTTCAGTTCCTGAGCAGGTTTTGCAGCAGCCCAGCAGCACCCTGGAGCCAGAGGGGCTGGGGCAGTTTGGGGTTGGGCTCAGGGGGTGCTCACAGAGCCCCCCAGGCTCTCCATCCCCGCTCGGGCACAGCTGGGGTGGGACTGGGGGAGCACCAACCCTCCCTGAGAGCCCAGCAGGGCTGGCAGTGCTCAGAGTCATCCTCAAAACCACTTCCTCCTCCTCGTCAGCACATCCTGTGTGATTTCCTGTGCTGTTTTGTAAGAGCAGCACAAATGAAAGGATTCCTCATTTGTAGAAAGCCTTTCTCTGTCTTTAGCAGCTTTTCTTTCAAATCTACTTACAAAATCCCTCTTTAAAGCATTTTCCTACCAGGTTTTCTTGTTTCTTTTCTTCTTTTTTTTTTCTTTTCTTTTCCCCTGGAATTCAGAGTTTTTTCTCTACAGTCAAAATCCTTTTCCTCACTTTTTCTGTTTTGTTTTTTTTTTTTTTTAAATACAATTACTGTTCACATAGAAGCCCCAAGACTCACAATTTTTGTTACAAAACATATTTACAGCACAGCAAAGCTTTTAGGTCATGCACAGGAACCAATTTTTCACTGAAATCACTTACTGATCGTAATAACCACAAACATTGTTGGCTTTATTTCAAATAGAAATTAATTTCCTTTCCATCTTCATCCCAAAATCCAGTGTGAAAAGCTAATGTATTCTGAGTCATTTGCAGGCACTATGCACCACTCCCGCTGTGGTTGGGATGCCACTCCCTCCCACAGGAACATAAACTGCTGACTCAAAGACCCAGCTTTAACACTGCTTTGATGGATCCTAACTTGAGATAAGCTGGAATTTTCTGGCAGTTTTGGCAGAAATTGAACCTCCTATACACTCAATTTGATTATTTTAGTTCAGTCAAATCACCATCCGCCTTCTATTGTGTGTTATAAATACTCCAAACACCCTCAACTTTCTTCTTTTTCTATTAATACACAAATTCAATCCATTTACCTCCCTGCTAGTCATGTTCATCAGGGTGCAGCTCTAAGGAGAACCCAGCTGAGGCAAAGGCAGACTGTTTACACTCCACAATATTCCTCTGCTCACAACATGTTATTCTCCATGGCTTGCTGGCTTCTCTGCTCAGAGTCAAACCCATTTACTCAGTCTCTCTTGTTATTAAGAGCATTGCCCATGTAATAATCCTGAGGGGCTGTGCAGCACAGACAAATTCAAGGTTTTTTCACACCACAGGGATCAAACACGTTTGTTCCTCCTGACCAGCAGTGTTTCCTGTGATAATAATAGCTTCTGCTTACCACAGACTGCCACATATTTACTACAAATTCCAGTTCCTGAGAACAAAATAAGTGTGTCCTTCGTGTGAAACTCGACAGGTTTGGTTCACATGATGTGGTGAAAACACCCCCAGCTCCCAGAGCTCACCCATGGGTTTGTACTGTTCCCCTTGTGTCTTTCACCTCGCCACATTTCAGCCATAATATCTGTGTTTTATCCACCTTGAGCATAATTTTCACCGGTGGCCAGTTTGTTTTAACCTGCAGTCAGCAGTGTTTTACCCCGAGGGCTGGAAGCAGGAGCTGAACTGCAGGGTTTGCTCTGGAACACTGCTGAGACTCCAAGGAACCTGTGTCAGGAGCAGCAAGCTAAATTCACCAGCAGCTTCTGTTTTACACAGCCTGTTTCCAGAAGCTGTTGGCCTCACCCTGCCTCTCTGGGCTTCTCTGCTGTGGTGACAGCCTGCCTGTGAGAGCCCTGTGTCTGTGTCCCAGTGCTGTGCTTGAGGGCTGTGGTTTCCCTGGATTCTGGGCAGTGCTCCCTAGCTGCTGTCCCTGCTGCAGGTGTGTGGCAGGCATGAGCAGAGCTCCCCGAGCCCCACTTTTAATGTGGGTGCTGAGTTTGCACTCCTTAGTCAGCTAATTACTATTTGTGGCCTCAGTAAAATGAACATTGAGCTATTTGGGATCTTCCCAGGCCTTTTACAATGATCCCTTGGTTAATGTTTGTGGAAGGTTAGAGTATGCACGATACCTTTTGAGCACCCTACATATATAAACATATATATAAGCTTTTTTTTTTTTTTTTTTTTGGATCCATTAAAGCAGTACTGGGATTTCCTGATCTCCTGAGCAGCAGATCTGCAGTGGCTCGTACCCTCTCTGTTGTTTTCAGCCAGAAGCAAAGCACACACAAGGCAGCATCTCTGTGCTTTTTATACTTGGCAAGAGCATGGCAGCCCCTCGTGCCTTTGACTCATGGCCTCAGCTCACACTGCAGCTGGGATGGCCACTGGCAGCCTCAGCACAGAGCTGGGATTGAACCACAGCTCCAGGAATGCTGCCTGGCCCAGCTTCCCCACTGCTCTGAACTGGGGAGCTGTGCTGCCCTGCTCTGCCCAGCACCTGCACACCCAGCTCCTTCCTGAGGTTTTGGGCTGGTTTCAGTGCCTGCCTTGGCACTGAGGAGGGCTATGGAGCTCTCAGGATGCACTTGACAAGCTGACATGGTCTGAGCTAGTCAAACAACCCCAGCCATGGCAGACTTTCCCTGTGGTCCCTGAACATTTCCAGTATTCTTGCTTCACTGTGAGTGAAATTATTCCCTGTTAATTGTGCTTCTGCTGCAGATATTCTGCTTCCACCCAGAGAGAGCTTTTCCCAGAACTTGAAAACACTGTTCTTTCACCAGCCAGATTGGACTTTGAATCTCATGAGTGGCAGGGACTAAGTACACTGTGCCTGTAATGCCCCATCTGTCTTCTCTGAAGTTGCACAGTGCACAGCCAGAGGACCTTTGGGCTCATGAAAGCTGAACTAAAAATAGTAATTACTGGGAAACAAAGGGGACAACCTGACCCCGCAGCTGGCAGCCTCAGCACAACAGCAGTGAGATGTAATTGCCTGCATATTTCTGAACTACACTGGGGAGCAGCTTCCAGGAGCTTCCAAGGAGAGCTCCACGCACAGCTCTGACAGATGGCTCCTCCTTGCAGGGGAGAGGGCTCCTTAGAATCTCCAGTCCCCATCCCAAATACAGACTAGGCTGTCTGGAATATTGCAGCTCAACCACCAGCAAAATATCCCAAGTGGGCCAGAGCTGACTTTATTCCCTGACAGCAGGGGACTTAAAGAGAACAGTGAAGCTCTAAATTACCCTGATGAAATAAGACTGGGGCACTGTAGGAGTGATGCCCTATGTGGTGGTAGAAATCCCAGTGTAGATCAGGGTCCTGTATTATTTGGCAGTGAATGGATGTCCTGCAGTTCTTGCAGAGAAAATGGGCATAGCCCAAGAAATGACAAAGATTTGAGTTTGTGAGGGCTAAAGCACAGATCAGCATCAAAGCCACAAGCTTTGCCCATCTTCTGAGCCTGACAGCAATGCCTTTATTCACTGGCTGAATTAAAGTAGCTATTGACACCCTAAATTAGTACTAATGTCAGTTAACCTCTTCTATCCACTCCCTTGGCCAGATGACCTTTGTATTTTATCTTGCAACTCATAGCAGATAATTCAAAAAAAGTCTGTCCTCCTACACAAATATCATTCCCCCATCTTCTTCCTCTCTTTTCCCCCTTTAGGCTGCTCTGCAATGCACAGCTACAATAAAGATGATTTCAAGACAGAAACTCACACACAGAGGACTATTGCTAAACCAAAAGCATCCCTCAGTCTAACACCACCCAAACCAAGGTATATGATGTTTGCAGAGCCCGCTGCTGAGAAAATGAAAACCTTGCTGGCCTCCCACACCTTTGTGGTGGAGAACAATTACTTCCCAAGTCAAGCCTTGAACAGGTAAAGAGCAAAAGAAAGAGGCTGGGGTTGTCAGGCTGCTCAGAGCTGCAGAAGCCCAAAATCTCCATGAAAGCTGAGATTCTGCTCTCAGGATCTAAGTTAACCATCAGAGGAGCTCTCGCCAGGGATGCAGCTGCAGCAGTGAGAGGCAGGGCTAATGAATGCAGTGCATGCATCAGACTGGTTCAGCCTATCCCAAAATGTCACTTTTCAGATGTTGTCTGCATGATCAGAACCAGGAAGAGCAGAAATAAAAAAGACATTTCATTTTTCACAGTGTCTTCAAGTTTATCCACTGCTTTCCATGGGGAGACACCCTCTAATCCAACCCACTAAACTGAGGGAAAACATTCCAATGGTTATCACAGACATCTGCATGGGGCAAAACCCTCTTGCCTGGCGTTAGAGAAGAAAAAGAAATCTGAAATGGAATTTTGCACAGCGATTCTATGTTGTTGTTGAGGCGGTTGTGACATAAAGTAGAGATTCTAAGTAGTTTTAGCTGGCAACTGTTTATTATTGAATATGGCTGACTTTTTATACACTCTCTGATTGTTTATGCTTTTTTTACTTTAACTATTGGATATAATAAATTAATATAACACTATTGGTGAAAAGTTATAGTGACTTAATTAATTTTCTAAAAATATTTTATTTAGTTGCAAAGTTCTTATCTTTTTTTTGTTCTTTACTTCTCTTGGTTTCTTTGGTTATACTTTTGGAGAGAGTTCTTTATTAGTTTTTTTTTTGTTGCTTCTCAGTTTTTTCTCGCTCCTTTAGCTAACAGGCTCACTGTTAGCTTCTTCCACAATTCTATGGTCCCTTCTGCCAGGTTTGAGCACGAGTGGATCATTTAGCAGGACAAATTCAATCCAGATCGTGCCTGGGCACACAAGGACGTTTCTGTTGGATCAGCCAGGGCTCAAACACGGTGTTTGTGCTGGCTGCATGCCAGCAGCAGGAAGAAAGACAATATCTAATCTGGCAGAAAGCCTACCAATACAGACCTCATGTCATAACTTCTTGAACAATTTTGAATGGGATCAGTGCTTTGGGTTGTGTGGTCTAGGATTTTGTACCCAGGAGCCCTAAAGCCAGGTTTCCTGTTTTATCAAACTAGGACCATTTTTTGCTGTGCTTGTGTTTCTCCGTAAAATTTTCTCTTACTATGAGAGACCCCAACCCATTTGAGTGCTTTCTGTAATTCATGATAGTGCTGTACTCACTAAAACATATATTCAGGATCTCCCTCACAACAGCCTTTCCCAGTTGCTCCTGCAGATCTGTGTGTGTGTGTAATTGTGTGTAAATTTTGTAAAACAAACATCCCAGCTGTTTGCTCGGCTGGGCCGATGGATGCCCACGAGCTGTGCCTGCTTTGTGCAGTTCCTCTGATGCTGCCCAGGCAGCCATGGGAGCTGTCAGTGCTGGCCTCTCAATCCATCCCTGCAATGATAATTTCTTCTTCTCCACTGCAGAGCTGGGTTGGAAAGGCTGAGCTTGCTCCCATTCCCGGGAGGTGCTGTTTTCTAAGAAAACTGACAGAGTGCCAGGCTGTCACTCCCTGAGGAACTTGGAAGAATCTGCTCTCTGAGCTGTTTTACCTGCTGACACTTCTCATCCAGTCAGTTTTACCAGAGTAATCCTCCTAATTTACGGCTACAGGCTGGTGTTTGTGTAGTCTTTGGGAGAAAACTTATACTGGAAAAGTTGCTTATTTTAGAACCCACAGCCTCAAGGAAGATATTTTTCCCCTAATCCTAAACTAAATGATATCATACTTGGCTAGTGCTGTAACCATGGTACTGCAGTTATTTATGACTCTGAAATTAATGCTATAGTTAGCAACAGTGGAACAGGGTTTCTTCTATGCTACTGTCCAAGTGCTTTCCTCCCCCAGCCCGAGGCTACACTGGAAAGCAAGACAGAGTGTCTCCAAAGGGTCTTTAATTTGCAGTAAACAATGTCAGCCTCTGCTGATTTCCAAAACTTGGCAACACACAAGTGGATATGTACAAAGATGCGTCTTCTAAGCAAAACAAAGCACTTGGCTATGTTTTTATTGATCTTATTTTGTGAGGAGATTTATTTGGGTTTTGTTTGTTTTAGTTCTTAAAGTAAATGTTAATTTCTGTGAAAGGACCTGGAACTCCAGTGTGCAGAGCCAGGGCTGGCAGGAGGAGGGAGAACTCGGCTGGACACTGTTCATCAGCTCCAGCATCAGGGAATCACCACGAGGGCAAAGAGGAGAGGTCAGCTCTTATGCCTGGGACACTCTGGAAGTCACCTCCTGGAAATGGATAGCCTGCGTGTACAAGATATCTGGGGACCAAACCAACATTATTCCAGCCTGATCCCTCTGCAATGAAATGCCAGAGAAATCTGGGGAGAATCCAGCAAAGTAGAACAGAGGAAACACAGAAAACCACACAATGCTGAATGCCTCCTGGTCAGAGACCAGGCAGTTCCCTGCTTCCACAGTGCAGATCCCTGTCAGGAATACTCATGGCCATATCCTGTGGGTCAGATGGCAGCTGGGGACCCAGGCACCTCTCTCTGCTCTTGGAGGGGACTCGTGCCAGCAGCAGTAGCTTCTGCATGCCTTACACAGCGCATCACCCCTCAGCCAAGGAATGAAGAGAGCCATAAAACAAAACTGCAATAAAAGCACTGAAATAGAAATAGAGACAGCAAAATGCAAAAGGGAAAGGGAAAAAAAAAAAGAAAGAAAGAAAAAGAAAACAAAGGAAGGAGAGACAGAGCCAAGTATGAAGATGTGATGGGATTGTGCTGTGGGATGCAAAGGCAGCCCATCCTCCGATCCACACCGAGAGGCAGTTTGAGTGAATCTGAGTGAAGGAATCTCAGGTTGCAGTGCAGGCAAGTGCCCATCCTCAGTGCCTGCTCTGGGACAGCAGCCTGGGGTGGGCATACAGCACAGCATGGTTGGACACTTGTGCCACTACCATTTGAGGTAAGGGTCTGACTTCATGTCAGCTCTGCTGCCTGGATTCACCTTTTTATGCTGCCTCTGAACAGCAGCTAACAGAGCATTCTAATTCTGTTTATGCCAAGAATAAGGACGATCCAAGTCATTACCCCCCAGTTTAGGATTTTCCAGATACTTTGGCCTTGGCCAATGTGATTTACAAGTTGGTGGAAGAAAGTCTCAGAGCTTTCACTGAGAAGTAGATAAGGCATTCTGGGAAAATTTATTGGGTGAGAATGTAGCATTTATTTGGGGTTTCAGTTTTATTTTGGTTTACAGTCTAAACTTCCAATTCCCAGAGCCACAATTCTCCCATTGCCTTCATGGGATTTATAGTGGAGTCACTTGACCGGGTTTTGCTATGTCTAACATGTTTCTTTATTTTTTCCTTTTAAAATTTTTTTCTCCTTTTGACCACAGGCAAAGCAAATAAATCATCTGACATCGTGCCAGCAAACTGCCACAGCCACTTTGAGATTGGAGGAGTTTCTCCTGTCCCAAAAGAGCATTAAAAAAAAAAACTGGCTGATAACTTGGATGGGGTTCAGGTATGTTTGTGCACATACCAGCAGTTAAACTTATTTCTTTTACTATCTTATCTGTCCATTTCTGGTTTTAAAGGGGAGGAAGTTTGGCAGGCAAGTTACTCTTGGAATGCACTCAGTAAACCATGGGCAAGAGAAGTGAAGAGCATAAACAGAAATAGCCATAGGTACAGCAGCTGGGAGCCTGACTGCTGCCTGCTATTCCTGGCTTTACCCATGACTCAGTTGGTGACCTCAGACAGCCACTTCACCCCTCCATTCTCCAGCTTTCTCACAGGCAAAATCACCCATCCCACAGGTCACCCCAGCCAGAGGGACCCTGTGTCTTCCAGATGGGGGGGAAAAAGCACTGAAATAGAAAAATTCCTCCTTTTTTTTGCCAGAAAAGCCCCATCCTGCTCCCTCTGCCAGCCCCAGAGCCCTCCACCACGCAGGATCAGGACGTGGTGCCTCCCTCCCGGAGGGGAGCTGGCAACTTTACCCGAGCGCATTTTGTGAAGGAAAAGCACTATAACAAAATGTTGCTAATTTTAGCGTGACAGCATACAACACATTCCTGCCCTGGACAGAGCTCTGCTATCAGCCAACTTAATTATCCACTACCTTTGCCCAGTTCCCTCCTTATTAATTGTGCCCAGAGCACTCAGCAAGGCCAATTTGCTGCTTGCTCTCCGTTTCTCCTGATGCGAGACCAATTCCTTGACAGCCGGACCGTGAGGCTGCTGCTCCGGGCAGTTTCTGTGCTTTCCCCCCACAGCAGCTGCAAACATCTCTCTGCACTTTGTTCCTGCAGCAGATTCCTGGGATGTTCATGCCAGGCACTGCTCTGGGATGCGCAGTCCCATGGCTGGGGCAGGATGGAGCTGGGCTGGAATGCACCCCTGGAAAAGCAGACTGTGGTTTTGCAGGAAAGGCTTTTCAGAGGTGCTCGGGAACCTCCTGGTCAGAGGGATGTCCCTCCATCCTCAAACCCGAGATCTGCCCCTGGGGTGCAGCCAGGAGGATCGCAGGCACCAGCGGGAGAGCTGAAATAAAACTCAGAGAGCCCACGGACAGCCTCAGCCCCTCTGTGTGCATCGGGAGCGGCAGCCGCACAAAGGCATCCTGGATCTATCGAATTTCTGTGTGAAAACAGGAAACTGCCCCTCCCTTGGCCAAAGCAGAGGGAGGGCTGCGAGGCTTGCATCTATCTCACCGAGAAAAGGGGCGGAGGAAGGAGCAAACAGCTCCCTTCCTTTTATCCCGGAGCGTGTCGGAAAGAGGATGCATCAGTCAGTTTGCTCCTGGCATGTTTTTAAGTCTGTCCCCAGGACAGGTCTTAGAAAACAGCGAGAAGATTTCAGAGCTCAGACCAGACAGGCTCAGAGCTCTCCTGACACCCATTTCCAGCAGGAGAAGCAGAGTGGGGGATTGGTACAAGCAGCAGGGCAGGGATGTCTCCCCAAAACACCCTGGGAACTTCAGGTGGTTCCAAGTTCAGTTTGGGCTTGGGGCAGCTAAACCCCAGTGTCACCTTATCTGAGGGTTGTTGGTGACCTGGAGGAAATGGATCCTCACACACAAGCCTGCCTGGCCTCCCCTCCTCCTCCTCCAGCCTCACAGCAGGGAAAGCCGAGACTGATTCAAGACTGAGCAAAAATAAACCCTTTCCCTTCAGAAATGGTGCTTCCCACACTGAGCCAGGCTTTGTGAGGCCCGGGGAAGGCTCTCACTGCTGACATTTAATTCTACAGTGAAAACATCTTAAGAGTGCTGGGATGTCATATACCACCTGGCCTCTGACCCACAGCCACTACAGAAAGAAGAGGGGAAAGTGAGAAAATATCTATATTCCTACTGTCTTTATTCCCCTGGATTGAGGGAAATTTACTTTATCATATCTTGGGAACTGATGTATTTTCTCAGGGCACAGCACCCTGCTCTCCTTTACTACATCATCTCACCGGGTCTGAGGGATGTAAGGTGCCAATATAAATCCTGCAGCTCCACTGTTTGCTCTGGCATTGCAGGCAATGCAAATCAGGCTGCAATCAAACCTCTACCGTTTCAGTGTCAATGAAATCAATGAGAAATAAGGATTGTATGGTGTTAAACCAAAAACCACATTCAAACATCATTGCTCTGCATGTCAAAGTTGTTCTCGTCTTAGCATATAAGTGAGAAACCTCAAAATCATGACCAGCTTTTCCTGACAATGACTCCTGGACGTTGCTGTGTTCAAAAGGAAATATCAGGGTGGTATTTGTTCACACACTCATAACCATCATTTGCTTTTTCTGCTGTCTTGTAGTCAGCAGGTCATGAACTCTGTGTACCAAATGATTTAGAGATGAGGAAGCAGTGGGGAGATGCTCTTCATGCAAGGAGAATTAAAAAGGGAGAATGTAGATTCTTCTCGGGGTAGATTATACAGCTGAGAGTATCTTTATCTTCCCCTTTTGGGCAAAGTATTTTCTTTTCATGATAGTCACTTGGCTTCTCAAACCTTCCTCTCAAATACACTCTTCTCATCTCTAAGCATCAGCATCACCTTTCCCCTGCAGCCAAAGAGTGGAGACTTCCCATGGGCTCTCCACACATCCTCAGGAGCTGTTCCACTTGCTTGGGGAATGTTATACAGGGACCAGACCAGACCGTACTCGTTTTTACAGCTGGAAGAGCTCCAAAGTATCTCTCAATTCCTATCTGTTCCAATCCGCTGTGATAGTTCCAAAACATCTGTGACTCTTTAAAATGTGGTCCAGCTTTTTCTGCTGTCCATTTGTAGTCAAGGAAAGGGCACATCTGCCCAGATCTCCCCTGCCTGACTGAATTTCAGCCAAAAATAATCAGAGGAGTCCAACCACCTCAGCTTTGTCCTTGTTGTCACCACTTCTCTGTGACATAGCTCGTAACGAGTGTTCAACCACCTCTCAAACACTGATGAGAGTTTGAGAGAAAGTCTGTGGGTCACTGAGAGGCTCAGATGACAACTGTAGGGGTAATAGGGATTTTAGTGCCCTCCAAGGCGCTATCAGTTTGTGCCACCCAGCAGCAGAGCTGATAACTTGCAGTGACTCCTTCAAGGGCAGCATCTTTACACCACCACAGGCAGGCTTTGGGACCTTTAGCCCCAACCTGGAACACCAGCACTGGCCCTTTTGGCCAAGATTTCTGCTAAGCTCCTTCTCCCTGCCCACCCCCTCCCAGCTTGGCACCAGAAAGCAAACAAACAGCTCTGGGAGCTGCAGAATCTGCAGAGTCTGGCTTTCAGCAGGCTGGAGTCTCTTGAGGGACAGACCTGGGTGCCTGTGAGGGCACAAACCCCGACTGAAGCTTTTCCCACGGTTCGGGCATTAATCAAATGTCAGCTCCAGTGGATTCTCCAGTGTCTAATAAGGTCTGACAGCATGTGTTGGTTTTTCTCACAGCTGCAGCCCTGGCAGGGTCCTTCTTTGCCCAGCTGTTTGTAATGGCAGCAGCTCAGCTCTAACGGCTCTCAGCTTTCCATAGAACTGGCCAAAGGGTTAAAAAGATTTTGAAGAGAATAATTTGGAAGAACATGAGTGGGCTAATATACAGTGTGATTGCATAAGCTCTGTTACATTAGGAAATCAAAATAATCGACCCTTTTCCCTCTAAATGGGATAGAATTTAAAGACCAAATGCTGAGCCTGGTAGTGCAAAATCCTCTTTTAAACTTTGCTCCACGACCTCCAGACACACTCCAGAACCTCAAGTTGCTGCTTTATCTTCAATCTCGAGTACAGGAGAGGCAATCTTTGCACTTCAGGTCCCCGTGGAAAAAACTTGGCCCCAACCAGAATGGCTCTTGAGTCAGCCTGTGAGCAGCCCTGGGGAGCCACAGAGAAATGCAGGTTTGCAGCACACCTGATAGCTAAGGCAGAGATTGGGATTGGAAACGTGTCTCTGACATTCCACAGGAAGCTCTGAGGCCTTAAAAGAGTAAAAAGGCTGTAAAGGCTGCACAGATACTTCTCACAAGGGAATAAATTAGCTGTGATCAGACTGCACAGCTCAGACCAGGTATTCTGCAAAGACAGCTCCACCACTGAGACACACAGAGTGGATTTATGCCCTGGAGCAGGGCTGCTCCCCAGAGCAGCTCTGCTTCCTGCACCCTCACGTGCCAGCTCTGTGCAGATCAGAGCATCACCTCAGCGTGTCCCCAGCTGCCCTCAGCAGAGGAGCTGCACGTTCAGGGACAGGGTGAACATGACCTTTACAATCTCAGCTCTGACGAGCACTTCCTGCAGGGTGACAGCACAGAGCTGCTTCTCCTCTGCCTCTCACTTGGGCTGCAGAAGCTCAAGGACTGTTGCTTCCTCAGAGCCCAGTGCCAGGAGCATCTCTTTTGGCCACTCCAGTCTGAACATGCTCTGCTGCTTGGAAAGCTTTAAAAAGCCCAGGTAGCTGGTGGGGGAAAGGCTTTCCTGAAGCAAAACATCTCTGAAGCCTTCACCCATCCAGCTTCATCACCTGCCAGCCTCTCAAGGGACACACAAGCTGGAAACACCCTGGAAGGGATCAGCCCATTCTGCTGCTGCAGCCAGGCTGATACTGCAGAGCACTTTGGAGATGGCATTGAGCAGCCGTTGAAGGATTTCTCCAGCAAATTGTGCTTTGCAGACCCACTGGGAACCTTGCTGCATCTCAGTCCTGACACAGGCTGGCTCATCTCAGATATTCATCAAAGGAGGCTTCCTGTTCCTGAGCATCCTGCCTGGAGTTACTGGAGTTCTCCTTGATGAGGAACACCAGCTCTGCAGGGGCTGCTGTTGTGCTGTACTCACAGCTCCCTGCAGGCTATGGCAGAGCTCACCTCTGCTCACCCAGCACCTTCTTAGAATCACAGAATCAGAATGAAACAGAATTGTTTGAGTTGGAAAAACCCTCTGAGATCATCAAGTCCAACCCTTACCCCATGACTGCCAAGCCCGCCACTAAACCATGTCACCAAGTGCCACATCCACAGGGCTTCTAAATCCCTTCAGGGATGGTGACCCCACCACTGCCTTGGGCAGCTTGTCCGATGCTGAACAACCTTTTCTGTGAAGAAATTTTCCCTTATATCCAACCTAAACCTCCCATGGTGCAACTTGAGGCTATTTCCTCTTGTCCTTTTGCTTGTCCCCTGGGAGAAGAGATCAACCCCCATCAGGCTATGATCTCCTTTCAGGCAGATGTAGAGAGTGAGAAGATCCTTCCTCAGCCTCCTTTTCTCCAGACTGAGGCCCCTCAGCTCCCTCAACACGAGGATTGTCTTCCAGCCCCTTCCCCAGCTCCATTCCCTTCCGTGGACACCTCCAGCACCTCAATGTCACCTTTTCACCCAGCACCGGTTTTGAGGTGTGATCTCAGCAGCTCCCAGGGAGCGCAGTCGCTGTCCTGGTCCTGCTGGCCAGGTCTGAGCCTACTCAGCAACACCAGCAGAAAATTAGGGGAAACACGGATGGAGTGCCCAGTTCTTGCTAACCGGACTTCCCTCCGGTGTGTCCGTCGGGTACCTGAGGAACCGGCAGCAGCTCCCGGGGTGGTTCGCGGCTGCTCTGCGCCCCTGGGGCACTGCAGTGGGCCCGCTGCCCGCTCCCCGCTCCGCACAAACTCCTTCTCCCGGCGATCGGCGGGGGCACGGAGCTGCCAGAGCCCCGCCGAGCCGCCGGGAACCCCCGCCCCACCGAGCCACGGGGACCCCCGAGCCGCCGGGGATGCCCGAACCGCCGGGAGCTGCTCGGATCCCGGAGCCGCCGGGGAAGCCCGAACCGCCGGGAGCTGCTCGGATCCCGGAGCCGCCGGGGATGCCCGAGCCGCCGGGAGCTGCCGGGCTCCCGGACCCCCGAGCGCCGCCGGCCGCGCTCCCGGCGGAGTCGGGCGGCACCTGCGGGCAGGTCCCGCTACTGCAGCGGCGGCCGCGGGGCCGGCACCGCCGGGACCGCTCCGGTGCGGGAACGGCCCCGGGGCACCGGCACGGGGAGCTCCGGGCAGCGCCTCCGCCCCCGGCTGTCACGGTTCAGCACCGACACGGCTCGACAGAGGCTGCCGCTCTCTCCGCCGCTGCCTCTGGGTGCGGCAGGATGCTGCCAGTGCTTCCCCGGGAGCTCTCCAGGCTGGCGCGGGGGGAAAGCAGCTTTGCAGCCCCCAGCAGTGTTCCTGGCTATGGATGGCAGCGTTTCCGATTGCTGGAAAAGGTGCGAGGCCGAGCTGCTGCACCCTGAGCAGCCAGGGGTGCGAGTCTGGCTGTTCACTGCCAGCCCCATGGTGCAGGGGGTTTGGAAGCTTCAAGCATTTCCTCACAATCCACACTTTTTTAAGGAAAACTGTGATTTCTCATCATCATCTGAAGGGACAGACTGGATGGAGAATCACAAGAACTCACAAGCACAAATCACAGAATCCTGGAATGGCATGGACTGGGACAGACCTTAAAGCTCATCTCATTCCAGCCTCCTGCCATGGGCAGGAACGCCTTCCAGTAGACCAGGTTGCTCCAAGCCCGTCCAACCCGGCCTTGAACACTTCCAGGGATGGGGCAAATATTCGTGGGAATTTCTAAAAATCCCAAACACGCACTACAAAGCAGTTCCTGAAGACGTGGGAGCCTTTATTGGCATTTGTGAGCTTCCAGTTAAATGAATTGCTAAAGAAAATCGTGAGGGCTGGTGGCCCGGTCACACAGCAGGAGGGAGCAGCCTGGCAGTCACAACTCCACACTGGAGAAGATTTGCACAAGCTGCAGTCAGAGGAAGGACCCTGCTTTGTCTGCAGAGGTCCTGGGGCAGGTCCCCCCTGGGTGAGAGCTGTGAAGATCCCACTGTCATGAGCTGGATGGGTGAAAAGAGCAAAATCCAGAGTGCTCGACAGGGCAGGTTGAAAATGTGGGAGACACTTTGGGTCTGTCTGATCCCCCAGTGCAGAGGCAGAGGGATTCAGCTCAGAGATGCTGCTGGCATGGGTGGGGGTTAGGGTGGAGTTTTCACTGCAGGAATCACATTTGGGGCCTATTTTAAGCACGTCCCCCACGTCGCTGAGTGCACGTCTCGAGGATTGAAATAGATGGCGGTTTGATCATTGTCTCTCCCAGGGAAATGGTTTTTAATGAGGTTTTAAATAATAAAGTGGGATAATTTCCCTGGCTGGCAAGATCATGAAATTTTTATGCCGCCTTTCTCTCCCAAAGTTTTATCACCCTGTATTTTTAGTGATGTATAATCCCCACTTTTGAAAAAAAATAAAAATAAAAAGCAGAGAAACCACTGACACAGGGAAATCCACTCCTGGGCAGGGAGCCTTAGGTGGGAAACAGTCTGGGGGAAGCTTCACAGACAGCCCTTCCCCATCCCCTGGGGATTGGAGGATTGGAGAACACCCCAGAGGGGCAGAGGGGATCCCCAGTGTTGGTGCAGGGTGCCAGTATTGGGTGCACGATGCTGGTGCTGGGTGTAAATACTGGCTGCATGGTGCTGGTACTGGGAGCCAGTGCTGGGTACACGATGCTGGTGTTGGGTGTAGTACTGGCTGCAGGGTGTGAGTACTGGGAGCCAGCACTGGGTACGTGATGCTGGGTGCCAATAGTGGGTGCAGGGTGCTGGTACTGTACCAGCACTCGGCGCATGGTGCTGGTTATCAATAGTGGGAGCACGGTGCTTGTCCTGTGTGCCAATATTCGACACCGGGCACTGGTGCGGGGTGCTGGTACTGGCTGCAGGGTGCTGGCACCGGGTACCAGTGCCGGTTCTGTGACGCTGGTGCCGGGCACAGCAGTGGGTGCCCGGTGCTGGCGCTGGGGGCAGGGAGCCGGGGCCGTGGGTGGTGCGGGTGGGTGTCTGTGTGTGAGTGTGCGTGCGTGTGCCGTGAGGAAGTGCCAGGGCTGCAATCGCTTTCGGAAGTGGCCGGCGGGGCCGGGCCGGAGCCTGCGCAGTGCCGCCGCCGCCGCTCGGCTCCCGCTGCCGCTCCCTCTCCCTCCGGTGCCCAGCCCGGCGGCAGCGCAGCGGCGGCGGCCGGGGGCGGCGGCGGCGGCGCGGATGCCCGGCCCGTGAGTAGCCCGCGCCCCGGGCAGGGGCTGCCGCGGACGGGGGGGACGCGCGCCCATCGCCCCCTCCCTCGCCCGCTGCCCAGCCCAGCCCCGCTCCCCCGGCGGACCCCCGCTTTGCCCACCCCCCTCTCCCTCCCCGAGCCCCTCCGCACGCTGCCCCTGCATGGACCCCTGCCCCGAGCATCCTCCCTCCTGCACCGCTCCCCCCACGCGCGCCGAGCCCCGCGGAGGATGGAGAGCCCTGCCCGTGCCTGTCTGTCTGTCCGCGCGTCCGTGTGTCCGGCTGCCGCCTGTCACCGGCCCCATGTGCGAGCGCTGGGGCGGGGGGATGCTCCGTGGGGACCGGCCGGCGGGGCGGGGGCACCCCGAGCACCGAGCGGGGAGGGGGAACTCCCCGCCGCATCCCCCCAGGGGAGGGCAGGGCTCCTGCCAGGAGGAGGAGGAGGAGGATGGAGAGGGGGAAGGAGGGGGGCACCCTCCAGCCGCAGGGCCGGCTGCGCCGGGGTTTGCCCAGCCCGGGGCGGGGGTTGCAGGGAGGATTTCCCCCCGGAGGCCTCCCCGGCTCTTCTGCACCCACAGGTGGGTGCCAGGGCGGTGCCGGAGCATCCCCGCAGCGGCTCGGCCGGGCAGAGCTCCCTGCCCGTGCAGCTGCCCGGGCACCGTGCGAGGGTGCTGAGCCTCGCCGGGGCGATGGGCAGCCCTGAGCCGGGAGCCCGGGGCTCGGGCAGCGCCGGGGCTCGGCAAGGTTGCCTGAGGTCAGGACAGCCTCGAGCTGCGGTCCCCGCGGGGTTCTCCGGCAGCGACACGGCCGAGGGCTGGCTGAGGGACTCGCCTCGGGGGTGTCGAGGACGCGGCTGTCCCCCGAAGGGAGGTGACATGCGACGGTCGCCCAACACGAGCCCGTCACGCGGGCGGCGTCGCGGGATGCCGCCGCTTGGCGCTGCGACTCGGTGGCCAAGGGACGGAGAGGGCCAGCGCGGCCACCGCGCCGTGTGCGGGTCACCGCGGGTCCCCCGGCACCCAGAGGCTCCCCGGGAAGCTCCCTCTCCCCGCTGCTTCCATGAGGCTGCTCTGGCACGCATCCATGGCCTTATTTAAGAAACTAAACAAAACGTGTTAAGCGAGTGGGAGGGATTCCCCTGCTGCGAAGGGAGTTCATTCCCCTCTGGATGCATCTCCATCCCTGTCAGTGGAGATGCTCATCCCGTGTCACGCTGCATGAGCAGAGCTGTGGCATTTGCTGGCCTGGTGCACGGTGTTTTCTTTGGGAAAACGGGTCACCCCAGTGGGCACATATTTCAGAGTATCTCCCAAGGGAGAGCGCCACATCAGACTTCCCTACAAGGATTTTAGCTGCTCCGCGTCAGCCCTTCCCCACAAATGACTCAAGCCACTGATCAAAATACAGTCATGTTCTTCAGCAGTTAAACAGCCTCCACCTCACAGGACTGTAGTGGAGAAGCAGGAGTTTAGTGACACGAATATATCTCAGTCAGGGTGTGGGCACCCGTTTTGATATTATTATTTAAGAAAAGAAGGAACTGAAGGCAGATAAATAATTCAAATGAAACCTAGAAAGGGTAAGGGAGAAAAATACCTTGGCAGGGTTGTTGGTTCTGAGTCTGCCCAAGGTGCTGGAGCAGCCCATCTCAGCCATCTCCTGAAGTGCATCCTCTCCCATCTTGGCTGAGCTTCGGTTCTAGCTTTTGCTTTTAGGCTGGACCTGGGTTTCAGCTGGGCTGATGTGAAGTGAGTGGGTGAGCTCAGTGCTCAGAGCTCTTCCCTGTGAGCAACAGGTCAGGAGCAGCAAAGCAGCCACTGTGTCACTCCTCAACCTCTGCAGAGCATGAGCCTAAGCTGCTGAGGCTTTTCCTCTTTTTTTTTTTTTTTTTTCCCAAATTTTTATACTCTGGATAAAAATAATTTTGGAAAGCTCAGGAGGAGGTAAGAGCCACTCTGCCTTTCGCCCCCAGCTCCTCCTGCTCTTCAGATCAGTTCATGCACCAACCCCTGGCCATGCCTGAGCACCCCAAAACAGACCAGGCAGGGCACAGCAAGGCCAGCAGGCACCCCCCCCCTGCCATGCCACACTCTCAGGGTTCAGCAGTGGGTTTTGCCTGGAATAACAGCAGGTTCTGAGTGATCTGGTGCCCATGGCCTTCACCCGAGACTTCCTATTGCTCAGTTCCTTATTCATCTGCACATCCCTCTCTGCATTTCCATTACAGAAGCTCTTTAGAGAGGGGGATCTAAATCCAGCTGGTTTTATACATTATTTCATAGTTGTCACTTATTCTGGGGAGAAGAAAAGATCCTGGACCTTATCAGTGATTTTTTACATCCCCCCCATGTGTTACAACCTGGCTTTTACCTGTGGGGAGGACAGGAGAGGGGAAGTGTCCAACATCTTCCGTGGTGTGAGAGGGGAAGGAGCTGAGCTCGCAGGGACTCCAAACACCCTGTCACAGGCAGGGAAGCAGCTCTGTGGTGCCATCACTGCCCCTGCTATGGCAGCTCAGGGAATGGGCATCCAGCCCCAAGCATCTCACTTTTCACTGCCCATCCTGCACCAGCACCACTCGGGCCTCCTGCAGCTCATTCCCATCACTGCTGGGCTCAGCCAGCCCATTTCTATTCCCAGCTGCCACTCCATGGGTTACCCCATGCAGCACAGGGAGGGTGACCTGCAGAAAATCCTGAATCCTCACTGCCCCGGCCATCCAATGGCTGTGATGGTAACTCCAGTAACACCACGGGCCAGCTCTCCCCTCTGCTCCCTCGGGTTTCAGGACATCCAGAACTTCTCACAGGGATCAAACATCTTAAATCCAGCTGTGCATGCTCTGCAGGAGCCGTTGGCTGTGCTGGTTCACAAGCCCTGGGGTGAGTCCCCTGTGCAGCTGCCCAGCCTTCCTCAGGACCTGGGGACACAGGAGCTGGTGGCTTTGGGGTAAAACTAGTGAAGGCAGAATCCTGGCTCAATGCCTATCCCAAGGACCTTATAAAACAAGGCAGCAACCCCAGAGTTTTGATCAACCTTTCACCCTTCTGTGAAAGTGCTCCCTGGGAGCATGGAGAATTATTTTATTTCTGTTATTTTTGGCTGGAAATCCACTGGGTTCCTTCTTCGGAGTGGACCAGTAACAGAAACCTCCTGCCTGTGATTTTCCCCCTCCCCAGACACTGTGCAGGGCATGGAGCGTGATGCCTCAGCCCATCCCATCATCTCCTCTGGGTCCATGGGACCTCAGTCATTGTGGGTGAGTGTACCACGAGAGGCAGGGAGTGCTCTGCCACTCACCCATCCTGCAAAACCTCCTGCCCTTGGCCATTTCGTGAGAGCAAAATTTAACCAGCAGAAGGGTGGAGCAGCAATGAAAACAACAACAAAGTTCTTTGGGGTTCAGCTTCACCATTCATCTTAGACATGGAAAAAAGGGGGTTTCCTGACAGCAGGAAAATGTATGGTTGAGTTTTAGAGCAAGCCACCCTTCCAGTTCTCCAGGCACTTGGAACCAGCCTCGGTTGACCTTTTGAGGGCTCTTTGCTCCAGCTGTGGAGACACGCTGGGCTTGGGGGCCCAGGTTTGCCACACTCCACTCTCACTTGTCAGCACTTGCCCCACTCTGGAGGCAGAAATGCTGCAAAGCCTCCAGGGCAGCGAGGGGATGGGCACGGCAGAGCGGAGCTCGCGGCATTCCTGGGCACGGCTGTGCCTCTGGGTGCAGGGCACAGGCTGCGGGTGCACTGGCAGCCCCCTCCCAGTGCTGCAAGCACTGCTGGTTCAGCCTAAAGGGGCTCAGCGAAAGGGTTTGGGGCAAGGGTTTGGGTTTTCCAGTTGCTCCCCCTCCTGCAGGTTTAACCCAAGCAGGGCTGTAGCTTCCTCGACAGAAGGCGAATGCCCAAGCAGCGCTCCAGGGCAAAGGGCAGCAGAAGAACAAACAGGTACACATTGGCATTGGTGGGCAGAAAGCTTCAAGCTAGACTAGAAGAAAACCAACAAAAACCAAGGGAAGATGCTGCCTGAGAGCCTGGTGTGGGTTTCACCAGGAAGAGAGAGCTGGCGAAGGAGATTTGGGGCTGCAGAAATGTATTGCTGTGCCAGCAGCTCGTGTCCTCTGATGGGACCTGCACCCTGCAGCAGCCTGGGGGCTCAGCAAAGGCCATCACCATGGCCTGTCAAATCAGGGTCTCACTGAGATGCCCTGCAAGGCCCACTCCCACCACCTGAGCCCAGAATGCCTGCAATGGGCACCCACCATGGCCAGGGTCCTGCACCCCGGCTGTGCCTGCCCTGTCTGGCAGCAGGGGGGTGAGCAGCTGCACTGCCAGACAGTGTCCCAGGGCATGGGGCCACACAGGGTGACAGCGCTTCCTTCCTCCCCATACTGCCAGCTCCTCCCTGGGGTGATGGAGCTGAACCCAGCCATCAATCTTCCCCTTTGTCTGGGGTTTAAATCACCAGGGCAGCTGGATTCGGAAGACACAAATTGCTCCCTCTGATCCCTTCTGGTGGCTGGGGCAGGGCAGAGCCTCCCTGCTGCCCTGGCACCATGACCACACCACTGGGGTCACCTGTGACCCTTGGGATTCTCCAGGGGCGTTGGGCAGGGCATTGGGTCACCAGATCCCCCTTTCCCTGGGTGTTTGCCTGCAGGATGAATCCTGGGGGGCTCATTCCTCAGTCCCTCTGTTTTAATGCGGGACTGATGCATTACTAATGAAGTCTGATGTGGGAGGAGGTTTTGCTGGTACAAGTGACAGCCCAGCTCTGAAAGCTGTAGTCCAAGGACCTGATGCTGGGGACATGTCCCCACCAGCACAAAGTGACATCTGCCTGGAGCCAGGCTCCAAAGGCATCTGTCAGGGCTGGCAGTGTGCAGGCAGCAGCACCCACAGCTGAATAAACCATGGTGGGCAAATGCCCCTGGGTGCAGCGTTTGGGACGTGCTTCCCTTGTCCCCGGCTGTCCCCAGCTGCTGGTGTGGCCCTGGCCTGGCTGGTCCCACTGCTGGTTGAGCCAGGCTCTGCCCTGCCCTGACCACATCAATGCCATGTGGGGCCACGCTTTGGGCAGGAAATGTGGCTGGAGAGCAGGGCCAGACCTGTCCTCGGCGTGGTCACACTCCTCTCCTGCCCGTGCCAGCACAGGCTCCCAAACCTCCTCCTGCACCTCCTGGTGCGTCCCCTGCAGGGCTCTGCATGCAGCCAGGGGTTTGGTCTTTTGCTGGGGCTGGGGGAAGAATCATCCCTGGGTTGTGTTGGGAGCTCTCAGAGCTGTGCTAAGCCAGCCCTTTGATCCAGCATTGCCCTGTGATGCAGTGTTCTTCCTTTTCATCCCAGTCCTGCCTTGGTTCTCTGTCTGGTTCCTCATTTCCTTGAAAGATGCCACTCTTCATCCCTCAAATTGCCAATCTCCATCCCTCAATTACAATGTCCTGTGGTCCCAGGGGCCTGGCAGCTTGCTATGAACAAGGATCACCCCACCACCTGCCCAGCTCAGCTCTTGCCGTGGCCATGCCAGAGCCGTATCCCTCCCTTTCCTCTGATCTTCCCTCCCATCAACCAGCAGGCTCCTCCATCCATGGAGCCCCTGCTGAGTATTGATCACTGATCTGTCTTCTCCTCTCCCATGGATCATTACCAAAGGCAGAACAGGCGCCTGCCCTAACACCACGATACCTCTGGTAGCAGAAACATAATTGTCAGGGCTTGCCTTACTAAATCCCCCAGCTGATTGGCATGGGGCTATTTTTATGCTGTGAAATAATGAACTCTGTTTCGGTGTTTCAGGGTCGGGGGGTGGGTGCTGTGCCTGTCCTGCTGCCCAGCAGCCATGGTGCCAGGACAGAGCCATGGGTCTGTTCTCTTCCCAGCAGGTACTGGATAGCTTCATGTGGTGCTTTTGGGAGGGCTTATGGTGGGATTCAGCTTGGAGGATGCTCAAGCAGAAATACACTGGGAGCAGAGGAGATGGCTGGTCTGGAGAAGGACCCTGGCATCATCCTCATCCTGGCAGGAGAGGGGCTGTCAGCTCTTGTGATGTTAGGGACTGGGGAGGTATTCGGACACACTGAAGCATCTCACAGCTCCCATCAGCAGGATTTGCCTTTCCAGCCTCTGGGAATGGCAGAGGAATCACTGCAGGGCAGAGGATCTCCCCAAAGGTACCCGCTGGCCACCGCTGCCTCAGCCACGTGTGCGGGCACTTCTGCGGCGTTATCAGTGCCGTGGGCTCCTTATCAGTGCCGTGGGCTCACCGGGCAGCGAGGACACGGCAGGGTGCAGCCACATGGGCATAACCACGCCTTCATCCCAGCAGAGCCCACCCAGGCACTGCCAGGGATCCCCAGCACCTCTGTGCTGGTAGGATTGGGGTCAGCCCAGCCCCATCCCGCAGAGCCAGGGGGCTCCAGCCCTCAACCTCTTTAATCTTTTTCTAAAAGATTGCTAAGGGGGGGGGGGGGGGGGGGGGGGGGATTGAAAACCGAGTCTAAAAATAACTCCTAAAACTTCCTGTGCTGCTGGCAGGTGGCTGGGACAGGCTGCGGGGGCGGGAGGCAGCTGTGGGGCTCGGCGGCCGTGCCTGGGCTGTTACCGTGGGGTAACCCCGGCAGAGGGGTCCCGGGGGGTGCCAGCCCCCTGCCACCCACCCCAGCTGCCTGCTGGGCTGCCTCGCCTCTGGTTGCACTCAGTGCCTGGTTCCAGCCAAATTTGGCAGAGATCAGAGGTGCTGGGACCTCCTGGGAGAATGCCAGGGAGGGGGTGGGGAAGCTGCAGGCTGTGCTGAGCCCTTATTAGACACTGGAGAATCCAGCAGCACGCGGGCAGCCAGGGCTGCCAAGCTCGCCTTGTGCTGATCCAGCGTGGCTGGTCTAGCAGGTGATGGGTGTTTGCAGCTCCTCCAAGGCATGGAGAGGGCTCGGATCCGGTGCTGCTCCTGGCTGAGGCATCGCTGGGCTGTGACAGGGACTTGGACAGGGATGGTGTCTCCGTGCCACTGGAGGTTTGCTCATTGTCTCCACCCATATGGTCCTTGCAGGGTTCTGTGATGAGCAGCAAAGCTGCTGTCCAGGTTTTGACCCATAAAATATGAAGGGAAGGTCTTTTCCTGGGGTGGAGAGTGACAAGAGGTGGCCAAAGAATAAAAATACTCTGGGTGCCTGTGATCTGGGGGTGCCAGAGGCCGTGGGAGCGTGGCTGCGTCCTGACGGCCCCAGCTCTCTCCCTGCCTTGTAGCAGCAAAGGGAATCCTGGAAAACCATCTGGGGAATAAATGAGGTTCAGGTGCCCAGAGAAGCGGAGCCTGGCTGCGCCCCTGGAGCGCCGGGAGGTGACGGCAGAGGAAGGAGCTGCCCCTGCCGGCGGTGGCGTTTGGGTGACGGGAAGGTTCCATCCGGATGGAGTGGCGCTGGGGACAGCGGCAGCACAGCCGCCTTGGGTTTAGGGTGCCGGGTGTGCAGGCTCGGGAGGAGGGGACATGGTGATAACTCGTGTCCGGGGAAGGAGAGGGAAGAGGCAGCGCTGGGATGAGCCGATAACAGGCACATGGCGCTGCCCCAGGGGAGCGGGGGCGGCTGCCAGCATCCCTCCTCCCTCTTTCTCCCCTTCGGCCCCCTTTCACCTGCGGTGACACCGTGCCACTGAGGGGCAGCCGCCAGCAGAGACCACAAGCGGTGTTGGTCTCTTGTGGCTGGAGCCTCCTCTGCCCACAGCAGTGCCGAGGGTGAATTTGATCAAGACAACGGAGGTTGGCAGCTGATTTCTCTCTCTCTCTCTCTCTTCTGTTTCTATTTTTCCTGAAGAGGAAAAAAAAATCAAACAACTTTGTTTGTGAGTCACTCTTGTCGAGGGAGCAGGGCTGCGCTCCGTGCATCAGGCTGGCACATCCCACCTCGCACGGACGATGCTGCCGGGAGGCGCCGCCGGCGGCTCTGACTCAGCCCACCCTCAGCACAGCCCCTCTCCCGCGCTGCCCACCTCGCTGCCGGTGTCCGTGCCCTGCGGGCAGTGCTGGAAGCCCGGGGACATCGGGAACACAGCGTGGCAGAAAGCGCTGTCGCTTTGAGGTGGCCTCGGCCGGTCACCGAGGACCGAGGTGCAGCCTGTGCGCACCCTGGGGACGCGTCCTGCCTGTCGCTCTCGGCAGAGCCGCTTCCTCGGCCACGGGGCTCTTCCAGCACCAGCGTGCCCGGGCTGTTTCCGAGAAGCTGCCATCAGTGCCAGTCCCGGCTGGGGAGCCCCATCTTGGTAGCCCTCGTGCTTGCAGCTGCTGCCGGATCCAGCCCTCCTGGGAGGCAGGAGGCTGACCTGGCTCAGCCCCTGGTGGGACCCACTGTGCCCCTCAATGGGGCAGCTGGCCCCATGATGGAGCAGCAAGAAGAGCGCCTGGGCCGGGCTGGGGCTTTCCCAAAAAAGGCCTGAATTCTTCGGTTGAGTTTGCCACTTCCCTTACCACTCCCTTTCCTGTGAGAGGATGTGTTCAGCCGCTTTTCTTTTCTCTTTCTCTCTTCTTTTCTCCCCCACCTCCCTGCCCGCAGAGCCGGCGGTCCTGGCGATGCCGCGCACCCCCTGAGCCAGCCGGGGTCACCCTGGCTGGTGCCATGGCCAGGCTGCAGGTATGGACACATCACAGGAGCTGCTCCCACACCCCCTAGTCCTCCCAGCACCCCTGGCACAGGGTCGGTGGGCACGTCGGGGGCAGCACAGGTTGTGCCGGGAGTGCCCGTGAGCTGAGGTGGGTGCTGATTTGTGCCCCGTGCTGCAGAACTGGGGCAGGCTGCTTTGCCCAGGGCGAGCAGGGCACAAGGAGCTTCATATGCAGGTGTATGGGATGGGGCCAACATCCCAGCAAGGCCTGCTAGAAGGGGAGGTTCCCCTTTGAAAGTGATTTTGGGGAGAGCTCATCTTGTCTGCTTGCATGGAGGGTCCCCACTCCGTTTGGCAAGAGGACAGTGCCAGACATCATGGGGACATCACAGGAGTGTGATGCCACCTGGCACAGCCCAGGGACACCTGGCACACGGGGACTCCCAGACTCATGGGGGGCTTGGGGAGCTCAGGGAGGGTGGCTTCCGGGGTGTCTCTTCTTTCTGTGGGGAAATGTCCCCTTTTTGTCATCCTTCCTCTTTCTGCAGCCTCGAGCGCACGCCCTTGCCTTCCCTCCGGCACTTCCCTATCCACCAGCCCCAGCAGCCCCGTGGGGAGGCCTGGCACTGGGGCAGCTGGTGACAGCCCCACGGCACACGGGCCCTGCCAGCGTGGGGAGGTGGGGGTGCCAGGGGCATTAAAAGGGTACACAGTGCGGGGATATCATCCCTGCAAATCCAGACCATGATGGCAGTGCCCTTCAGTGTCCATCAGAGTGATGGCATTGCCTTTTGGTGCCAGCAAGGATCACACCAGCAGCACCTCTTGCTGCCATCAGACCAGGTCCCTGTGGTCCCTGTGCAGGCCCACAGTTCCTTTCTCCCTGCTCTCCATGGCGCAGCACACTCCTCCAGAATGGCCCTGGGCGTGTTCCACAGCACCCAGCGTGGGCAGTGACCTGACCCTGCTCCTGGCTGGGTGCTGAGTGCACCCCTGGCATGGGAAGGGGGTGTCTCTGCCAAGGGATGCCAGTCCCTCCTGCTGCCTCTCCAGGGTGTGTTGGCTCAGCCACTTACAGGTCAGCTCTGGCCAACGAGCAAAGTGAAGTACCTGGGTGTCCCCACAAAGCAAAGCCACACGCTGTCCCCACATCCCAGTCCCTCAGCCACCCCCAGTCCAACTATTCCAGCCAGCAAGGGCTGTGGCAGAGCCAGGCTGAGCTGGGAGGGAGCTGGGTGTTCCCAGTCCTCAGGCTGTCCTGCTCACCCCGTTCCCACAGCCTCGACCCCTGCTGGTGTTGTTTCGTGTTGGTGCCGCAGCCCCTGGCAGTGCTGGGTGCCGTGGGATGAGCAGTGGGATGTGGGTGGGCAGTGGGAAGAAGGGTGCTGGGAGTGGAAGATGGTTGGTCCAGGGGAGGCAGAGGAAAGGGAGAAAGTGGGGGGTTAAGCGGACCCGAAGGCAGCACGGTGCGAGAGGGAGCAGGGCTGCTGCTGAACCGGGTGACAAGGTCACAGCCATCCTGCCAGCACTTGGGGCTATAAATAGGGACAATTGGGAGTGAAACACAGACTCTCTCCTTTTTCGTTCCTGTGGGAGCACTGGGACTGTGGGAGGGTTTGTGAGGGCCCAGGAAAGCGCTGCTGGGTGATGGCTGTGCTGGGAACAGGGGGGCTCTACCCCCAGGGCTCATGGAGGGCTCTGGGGACAGCTGTGTCCCCAGCTGCATCCCACATCCTTGCTCTGTCCCCCTGCCGAGTAGCAGCAAGACTCAGATGAGGCCTGGGGCTGCTCAAGGAGAGGATACTGAGGCTGAGATCTCCGGGGGCTCTCCCTGCCTGCTGCCTCTGCTCCCATTCCTTCCTTCTGGCAGGGGAAGGACCAGGATTGCTGCCCATCACCCTTGGCAAGGCACAGGGAGGTAGAGCCAGCTGTGGCCTGACATAACCACTGCCCACGCTGAGCCCAGCACCTCTCATACCCAGGAGCATCCCTGCTCCAGGCTGAGCCAGTGGTGCAGGCAGGGACAGGCAGGTGGCCTGGGACAAGGTTTGGTTTGGCACCAGGAGCTGTGAAAATGCACCACCACCACCCTGTTTCCTTCCACTCACATGATGCTGTGAAGCAGCTCCAACTTCCCCATCCCATGCCTGAAGACACCAGGGATTTCAGCCACTCTTCCTCGTGGCACAGGGCATGGCCAGGGGTGTGCAGGGCCAGCACTGAGCCCCTCACCCTGCCAAGCCCCGCTGCTGCCTGCAGTGAGCCCCACAGCATCCCTAAAGTGTGGGATGGGATCCCAGGCAAAGCGGGGGGCTGACAGAGCATGTCCCAGTGCATTTCCTCTTCTACTTTCCTTCTCACTTCCTTTTCTTGCACTTTCTGCCTGCTGCCCTGCCCTCGCTTGCCACCTGCCCAGGGCTTTCCCCAGCACTAAGCTGCCCCGGAGCCGCTCGAAGCCGGGCGCTCTGTGCGGTGACGTGGTGCCTCTCCTCTCCCTCCCCACAGGCTCCATCCAGGAGGCGGCAGGGACATAAGCCAGGGGGTCTCACAGCTCACCCGCGGGCTGGGAGGAGCTGAGAGCGGCAGAACGGCCCCCGAAACACGACCCAACGCCGTCCACCGTGTATGAGGCTGGGACACAGGTGAGGCGTGACCGGCCGGGGGCCGGGGTGGCAAGCAGGAGCCAAAATCAAACCGCAGCGAGTCACTGCACGGGGGTTGCTCCTCCGTCGCTGTGGGCTTGCACAGGTGGGGTTTGGTCGCTGGCAGCTCCCTGACCCTCTGCACCTTTCAGTACGCAGGACCCGCGTCCACAGAGTCACTCCTTCCGATGTCCCGGCATGAGACTTCTCCGACAACGGTGCAACCCGCCAGCAACCACCGCCCCAACGCCTGCTGCTTCTGCTGGTGCTGCTGCTGCAGCTGCTCGTGGTACGTCCCACCGCCCCCTGGCCTGGCTCCTGCAGCTCACTGAGCATCACCCACCCACCTCGTCATCCCATAGGCAGGGCAGGTGATAGAGTCCTGGGTGCGCTGTGGCTGCTGCTCATGAGACAAATCTCTTGGAATACATAGAGGGACTCCCCAGTGCTGCCCTGATGGTGTCCGGGGAAGGATGGCCCCATCCATGTGAGCCCTCTGGGAAGCTCTGCCTTGGAGCAGTGGGCAGAGTCCAGCCCTGCCCTCCCAACACTGCCCAAAGCCAAGGATGAAACCAGCTGCTTGCCTCCATCTGCATCTCCTGTCCTTACTGAGGATCTCAGCTCCTTATTCTCTGGATAGCCCAGATTTTGGAGAGCCCATCTGCTCTTCCTCCTCAGCATCTGCTCGTTCAGAGATTGCTGAATACTCCAGCTTTGCAGCAGCTTTGGTCTTTACAGCCACCAAGAGCAGCAAGCTTGGAGGAGTAAAAAACCCTGGAGCTGAGCCCTGTGCATCTCCCTCCCAGACACTGTCCTAGGCTTGGTGGCATTCTGTGTGTCTGTCCTTCATTTCTGCAAGAGCAGAGAGGGAGCAGAAATCCCAGAGATGGGACAGCTATCCCCCCTGTATCCTGCTCCTGGAGCAAGTGGTGCTGATTGCTCAGTGGGGCTCAGGCCTGGCAGGCAGTGAGCCCTGGGGGTGGCACAGGCAGGGACATGCCCACAGCTTCACCCACCCCTGCTGCCCACGCTGGGGCAGAGGTTTGCTCAGCCAGCCCTGTGTGAGCAGTGAGGACAGTGTCGCAAGCAGGAAGGGCTGTGGTCAGTGCTGGGCAGCGAAATCCACGGGCCCAGGGGAAGTTGGCTGATGGCTGCTCTCCACTTGTGCCACCAGCACCCCCAGGGACGAGGGGACACAGGGACAGGGAACACCACATCCCCAAGCCCCAGCACCTCTATCCCACTATCTGCCTCCAGGCTGGGCTGGTGCTGGCACATCACCAATAAAGACTTGTTTATTTCTTGGTGATTATTCCTGACACAACAGCTCACAATTGTTGTGAACACATCAGCTTCACCTTGGGCTGGTCCAGCACTGACCTCTGCCGGCTGCTGTGGCCACTCTGGCTCAGCTCAGTGCTGGCACATGGCACTGGCACATGGCCCTGGCACACAGCCCGAGTGGTGGAGCGGGAGCAGAGCCACAGCAGCCCCTGAGCACAGGGACAGCACAGGGACACGCTCACGTGGTGACAGCAAAACTGCTTGAGGGAACCAAGGTGCCACCAGGGCAGTGGGTGAGAGGAAGGCATGGGTGGGGGGTGCTGGTGCCCACGGAGGAGATTCAGTGCTCAGGGGTCAAGGTGGGGTCTGCATGTGTCCCCAGTGCCCCTGACTACCTTTCTGTCTCCTCGTTAGGAACGAGGACCGAGAGCGAGCATGGAGGGCATCCCGGGAGACCAAACTGGAGAATATCCCAAACTGTGAAGCGTGGTGAGTGGAGGGCCAGTGCAGTGGGCTGGGGACAAGCACAGCATGGCACAGCATGGCACTGTCCCCTCTGCCACCCTCCATGGCAGCCAGGACTGTGTTCTGCCCTTGGGGTACACACCAGGGTTCAGGGGTTCCTGGTGGTGTGTCCAGCTCATCCCCAGTTCCCACCAAGAAGCAGGGAATCTGGAGCCACAGGCTGAATCCTACTGTGATTCTGCCCTCAGGCCCATTGCAAAGGGAAACTGAGGCATGGAAGAACCTCAGCAGATTTTGGACCTCATTCTGCCATTTAGACCCACTGCCAAGAGCATCTTGCAGCCACAGGGAGAGGAGGGAACAGGCCGTTCCCAGGGGGTTTCAGCACTGAAGTGGAAGCAGCAGCAGTGTCCACATCCACTCAGGGAGGAGCGGGATGGGCCAGCACTCCACTCCAGGAATGCTTGGCGCCAAGCACCCATTCCCTGAGTGACAAGTGTGACACACCCAGCCATGGGGGCTCTGTGCAGTGCCTGGAACAGCGGGGTCAGGGTTAGATGTGCTAATTAGCCATGGATAATGAGTGTACCTGGCCTGCTTGAGCAGGTGCTGAGCATTTGCTGGGAAACAGCCTCCCTCCCTCCTTCCCTCTCCACCCCCTTCTTTCCCTCCCCAGCTGAGAGGGGTGATGGACCCATGTCAGTCTCTTGGCTCAGAGCTGCCTCTCCACCAAAGGGCTTTTCCTCCTGTTGGGATTTGTGCAGAGCCAGCACAAAAACACACCCCAGTTTGGGAAATCCAGCCCAAAGCAAGGCCACGCTCCAGCCGGGCTGAGCAGAGCCAGGACAGACCCCAGGAGTGGCCTCTGAGAGCCCCGCAGCACCGGAGCCTGAGCAGGAACAGCCTCCTCATGAGCACGGGGGATGTGGTTGGGCACAGCTCCTCTGGGGTGGGACCAGGGATGAGCAGGAGGGACACAGTGGAATCCCTGGCCGGCTGTAACACCATCCCCTTGCCTTGCCACGGACCTGTCAGTGCCAAACCCACGCCGGAGGAGGTGCAGGGCTGGGCACAGTCCTTCGACAAGCTGATGAAGAGCCCGGCGGGGCGCAACGTCTTCCGGGAGTTTTTGCGGACTGAGTACAGCGAGGAGAACATGCTCTTCTGGCTGGCATGTGAGGAGCTCAAAACCGAGTGCAACAAGCACACCATCGACGAGAAGGCCAGGATGATCTACGAGGATTACATCTCCATCCTCTCTCCCAAGGAGGTAGGAGGCAGAGCCTTTGAGGGGAGGGCTCTTAGGGAGAAGTCTCAGTTCCAGCTGCTGCCAGAGCCCTGTGACAGTTTGGGGATGAGTTTGGCAGGGTGACGGCTGTGGGAAGGGGATATCCAGTCCCCCAAAATCTCCGGGACGCTGCTGGCAGTGGGACCGCGGGCCGGGTTGTGCTGCGGGGCCGAGACCTCACGAGGGCACCAGCGGGCCGAGAAAATTCTGCATCCCGGCTTGCAGCATCCCCGGCGTGAGGGTACCCAGGGCGGGACCACCCCAACACACCTCCCTGTGCCCAGCTGGGGGACACAGGGGGGACCCAGAGAGATCCCCATGCCTCCCTGCAACCATTCCCAGCCACCAGGGCTCCAGTGCCAGTATTTTCTGGGATGGAGCACACCGTAGTCTCCCCACATCTGGTGCTGCATTGTTACCCCGTCTCCCTTGAGAGAGAGTGCAGGGATGGGTGCTGGGCTGGGGCTTGTCCTTGGGTGTCCCCCAGCCCCCACTTTCTCTCCGTGCCCCCCAGGTGAGCCTGGACTCGCGGGTGCGGGAGGTCATCAACCGGAAGATGCAGGAGCCGTCCTCGCACACCTTCGACGACGCACAGCTCCAGATCTACACGCTGATGCACAGAGACTCCTATCCCCGCTTCCTGAACTCTGCCATTTACAAATCGCTGCTCCAGACCGTCTCCCACTCCTCCTCGGAGTCCTAAGGGCACCCACTAGCCGTGGGGACACCAGTGGGGACATGGTGGCCAGAGGCGGTCGGTGCCTCCTCCCCTCTGCCACCCACCTTGCCAGACCTCACCAAGTTTTTAGCTTTTTACCTATGAACTGTCAGCCCGGGGTCTGGGCCACACTCCAGGACTGTCCCCAGGACACAGCCTGGGCCAGTTCATACTACTGATTCTCTGCCCTGTCCCCAGTGCTGGCCAGAGCGAGCTGGGGGAGCACGGGACAGCGCCCAGGGCCTGGCTCCCCACACCCCGTTTGGAAGAGATCACTTTATCCCATCTCCACCACACCTGGGGACACGGCCCGTCCCCATTTGCCACCTGAGACCCAGTTGGGGACTGGGTTGGGGTTTTTTGAGGTGGGGGTGGAAGTCAACTGTTGTTGGTTTGGGTTTGTTTTTTTAATTTTAAATGCTCTTTTGGTTGGCTTTTACTGGGGGACTTGAGGTGTGGGAGGGGGGTGTTGATGAGCATCTCTGTACATATAAAAACTTGTCAGGTTTACCTGGTTCCAGCTGTTTGAGGTGGCCCAAAGGGCAGGGGGGTGGTGCTAGAGGCTGTTTGTATTCCCAGTGGATGCAGATGGGGCAGAGGGCAGAGCTCTGAGGTGCCATAAGGGACCATGGGGACGTGCTGGGGGGGGTGGGCAGATGTCTTACAGCCGCCTCCCCTGCCAGTCCCCATGACACATCAGCCCTGCTTCAGCCACAGGACACCGCACACTGTCACCCCAAACCCAGAGCACCCTCCATCCTTGCTTCATGGACCTCAGAGAGGGGGAAAACACCTGTGCAGGTGGTGTTGCCCTCCTGCAGAACCCACAGGCACCAGGATGCCTGCATGAGAGCTCCCAGCTGGCCCAGAGCTGCTGTGCCAGGCCCAGGGGTCTGCCCTGGTCTCTCACTGAGCAGGGACCTGGGCTCCACAGGATGGGAAGTGTCACAGGGAGGAGACAGAATTCCCATGTTTTTAGACAGCACAAGGAATTATTTACTGAAGGCTCAGTATCCAGGATTAAAACATGTCTGTCCCTGCCCTTCACAGTGAAACAAAGCCAACACAAGGGTTTTGCTGCCAGTCTTTGCTTCTCCTGATCCACCACAGCAGTTTCTTATTTATCCATCCCTTCCCCTCCTCTCTTCAGCCCTTCCAAAAGAAAAAAGTGCTTTTTATTGAACGTATTTTTTAAACAAACCAATTCTTTCAGCTTTTTTTTTTGTTGTTTTTGTTTCCTTCCTTCCTCATGGCATGACTGTGTGGAAATTCATGTCAGTAAATTTAGTTTTCTTTGCCAAGCTGGAAATACAGTTCAAGAAAATGTATTTTTGAGAGAGACCAGCAATGGTTTATTAGGAATGTTGGTATTGTTATTATTGGCAATTTTCCCCCAGTCTGCAACCTTACAGCATCCCCACCCTGCACTGGGGAAGTTTTAGTTCTGGGTTTATTCTGTGAGTAAGGGAAATACTCTCAAATGTGGCCCCAGCCTGAGGGTTGGAGGTTGAAGCTGTTCAAGAGCATGGCAGCAGGTCAGAACCCCTCCACACAACACAGAGGTCTCAGCACAGGGAAGACCCCACTGCCACGAAATAATCTAGTTTTTCTCTTGCTCCCACTCCCTTTTAAACACCTTACAAGCAAATCTTTACTTCTGAAGCACCTTTTTATCCAGTCTGCCTCCCGTCCCTGGCTCTCCTTGGTGTTATCCCAGAAAACTGAACTGCAAAATGACATGGTACTTTTCCCAGACTCCTGCTGGGGACTCTTGGTACCTAATTCAGGATTGTCAGAAGGCTGTGCACAAGCTCAGCTCCGCTCCTCACAGGAACACAAGAAGAAAGGCAAGAGGCACTGGTAAAGAGCTGGCTCCCTTTCCCAGCACACGAGCCAGTGCTGTGGTCAGCGTGGCTTTTAGATCCTAAAGCTTTTTCAGCATCACTGCGAGGACACTGCTCCCTCCCAAGCCTGGCTTGAATAATCCCATTCACCACAAGACTCGTGAGGCTTAAAGGAGTTGTCAGCATCTTTGAATATTTTCCTTCTTGGGAGACTTGGCTGCACCCTGTACAGTGAAAGCCCTGAGCGAAGGATGCTGGTGGGATCCCTGCCTCCGGAGCAGCACAGCCCTCAAAGGGGCTGGGAGCACGTTTTCCGCTGCTTTCATGTGGCTGCTCGCTCCTCTCCAAACATCTCCGAGGTCTCTGCTCAATGTCTGCTGTCTGGCATGCTGGGAAGCCAGTGGAAATACTTGTTTTTCACTCTGGAAGAGGGAAGCGATGCCATGAGAGATGTGACTGCAAATGCTCCTGCCCTGCCTGTCAGCACAAGAGCTGGAGGGCACAGCACTGCTCCTGGGCAGCCTCAGACCCACTGACCTTGCTGGGGTCCCCCAAATGCTGCATCACCCCAGTTAAAGGCTATGAGAAGGGAAAAGAGGGATTTTAGGTCTGGCTGAAAGCTGTTGTGAGCTCAGATGGAATTTCCCCACCAGGTTTTAGTTAGCTCCCAGAAGGAGCTTGATTCTGCAGGTCTCCTTCACAGGGTCACATCTGCAGCTGTGGCACCTGGGGCTGGCTTTGCAACAGGATCCTTTCCTTATCTGACCTCTTCCAAGCACCAGCTCTGAGCTCACTTCAAACCCCCTCCACTTCTACAGCTAAGTGCTAACAGCTCCCACCCATCCCTCTGGCCCTTACCTTGTCCAGATCCAAGCCTCTGGAAAAATTCCTGTATTTGCAGCATTTTCCCTCCTCCTGAGCCTCTCCAGCAAGCCTCTCTGAAACTCCAAGCTGTTTTTCAGCTGTCAAGCTGAAAAGCAGAGCACAAACAAGAAAGTGCCTGGGACTCCCTGTGAACAATTTGGGCTGGGATTTTCTGTGGCTGGTGTCACCCTGCTTTCAGTCTGTTACAACCTGGGCAGTACATTCTGATCTTTGCAGCAGCGGATGTTGTTGGCATTTAAAGGCTCAAGATGACAAGGAATCAGTGCAAAATCCAGTGAGTGCTGCCAAGATGGAAAGCAACATCTGATCTTTGTCCCAAAAGCTGTTTCCTGTCAACAGTACTGCCCACCCAGCTGCCCCAGGCCGTGGCCCAGTGGTTGAGATTCCAGGAGGTGACAGAAACAAGCCTTCACACATCAAGGGTGTGCCTGCAAGTCACATCTCACTTTCTGCTGCTCCAGGCATGATTCGGTCCTCATCCACCTGGACATGGACCGCCTGTCAAGTTCCCATGCTGGAAAAACAAAGTGCTGCACACACAGTTGAAATAAAAGTCAGAAACTGACAAAAAATGTTTAATATTAGTTTTGAAGAGAAAGTGACCGTACTCGCTTAGATGAGAAAGTAATGACTGGGTGTGTTTAGTGAGCTCTCCCGCCAACCTGTCAGCCCACGGCTGTGGCTCTCTGCGAGGCCCAGGCCTCCCCGCTGCTGCTCTCAGCGTGTGACAATGCAAACTCACTGGGACACAAAACACAACTGCCATGGGAGCCGGCGTGTGGAGGCTGCGCTCGGGTCTGCGTTTGGCTGCCGCTCTGGGCCTTGGCACATGTCAGCAGAACTGCAAGAGAAGGGAGTTTAAACCCCAATTAGAAACCTCACAGCCAAGGGGAGCTGCAGAAAAAGGTAAGGATCCAGGTGAGGGCTTGTTTCAGAAGCTGGCAAGGGCTTGGGGGTTCTCAGAAGCAGGGGCCAAAGGGAGCTCCCATGTGAATTTCTCGCTGTGGCTCTTTGGCAATTTGTAGCGGCATCATTTCTGCTCACCACTGACCAGGAGATTTCTGCTCACCCCTGAGCTCTGTGCACAGCATGAAAGAGCCATTTGGAAATCCTGAACATCATCACCACTACCCTCAGAGGACAGAGGCAGCATGGAAAGCACTGTGAAGCTGGTTATGGAAGAAGGGACATGAGAAGAGAGCAGGGAATGTGGAAGTGAGACTTGACCCCAGATGGTCTGCAGGGATGAACCCAGGAGCTCTCGCCTCTGTGCTGGGAGGGAACATCACTCTCTAGAGCCAGTGAGGGTTTGGCAAGCACCTCTGAGCAGCAGCCAGCCTGCAGCATGGTGGATGCAGCCACCCCAACACCCCTCAGTGCCAGTAATAGCCCTGGTGTGCTACCTTCCAGCGATTGCCACACTCATTGCACACGACGAAGGTGGTCATGGGCTCATCGGAGCTGCGGGTCTGCACCTGGGGGGACAGAAAGGAGGTGAGAGCTGAGCATCACACACGGCCCTGTCCCTCTGGCCTCCAGGGGTTGGTGCTGGGCTCACAAAATCAGTGAGAGACCAAGGTTTGGGATGGCAAAAGGAGCTTCCCAGTAAAATCAGTCTGTTGTTTGTGTTACACACAGTGTACACACAGACACATCATGACCCCTTTCAGCCTGACATTACCTCAGTGACAAGTTTTGGGACAGCATATTTCCCTCCTCACCCAATCTGCTGTCCGTTTCTTGCAGGTGACTCTGGAAGTGGACATGCCCACAGCCAGTCCCTCCCCAAAGTGTCCCCCAGGAAGGGATGTGGCCAGCACTGCCATGACAAACCCCTCAGTCCCAAGCACAAAAGCATAAAAAAAGCACTCAAGCCATTCCCATTTACAGAGCAGTCCTACATCCTGGCTTCCCAGGAACACACTCCGGGTTAGCAGGTTCTGCACAGTTCCAGTCTGGTTTGTGTTTGAGCCATTAAGGAACTCTGATATTTAACCCAGATGTGATTGCTGCCTCTGACTGGCTCTTGCCAGAAACACATACTTTACTAAAAACCAGATTTTCGTGGCATTTGAATACCACAAGGCAGATCTAGACTGAAAACACTGGTGCTCCCCACACTAGTCAGGCAGAAATGTGCCAGGGGGTGATTATGATGATCTGCATGTGTAATTACCCAATGTGCAAGAGTCACAGTATTTACATGATGCAAATTAACCATTTTTGCAAGAATGCTGGACAGCTAAATTCTGTAATTCTCCCCCTTTACTGTCTGCTTCCAACATGTTCATAAATGCCAGTTCATCTACTTGAGACTTACATCTCATCACCCACTACTGATTTCGCTAGAAAACAAATCAAAGTACAGAAAGCCTCCTGATATTGCTATTTAGAGGACACTGCTGTCTCCTGCTCAAATTCCAGGCAGTCAGACTCCAGTCCACTCCAGGTGGAGACAGTGCTGTGTGCTGGGACAGCCCAGGAATGCTTACTGGGAGCATTGGCAGAGCGAGGCCCCTCGCCTGAGCCAGCCTGTGGGATGCAAGGCTGCTGCTGAGCCAAAGGAAACTCCCTGGTCAGATTCCTGGATCTCTTTCTCTTTCCATGTGTTTATATGTCAAGTCCAAGCAGATGCAGGAGTCTCACCCGGCACTTGCACACGCAGTTTGTGCGCAGTCACTCAGCAGCAATCTGGTGGCTGCTGGTGCATTTTTGGGTATCTGCACATTCTAAACCACTGACTCACAGCAAAGGCACATTTATCTCCAGATGCCTGGCACAAACATGGGAGCTAAAAAGCACTGGTAATGCACAAGGCTTCCAACAGCTGGCCACAGGGAAGAAAAATCGTCTGTCTGCTCACATCACAGCTTCGTTTATTCCTTTTGTTTCACTCATTTCATGCTATTTCATTTTAAATAAGTTGGGATTTATCCAGGTGCAGGTAATCTATATTCTTGATTTGTACTTTTAATACCATCAACATGTCTGAGTCAGTTTCTGCAGCCTCTCCTCTACACTACCCACTCTTTCTTGTCTGAATCCCAGCATTCCCACCTGCTTTCAGTGTAGAGCACTGCTGAACTTTTGAAAGCTTCCTCAGTGCTACACAACTCCCGCTCTTGTACAAGTGAGCCAAAAATTACACAAGTGCACAGAAGCATGTGCAGAAGTACATTTTAGACAGCCATGAGTGTTTTCTATCCACCAGTAGCAAAATCTGTGCTGTGCCGCAGGGCCTGTCACAGAGCAGTGCGAGCTCATGACCATGACAGATCATGTCCAGTGCAGAGGCCAAGACAGGATCAGGAAAACCAACCTGGGTGTAGGTACAGTTCTTCTTCTTGCATTTCCCACAGGTGAAGAGGTCAGTCTGTGTCCCTCCTGTCTTGGCCATCTGATGCTCCCGGATTGCTTCTTTTGTCATGG
Organism: Motacilla alba alba; assembly: GCF_015832195.1. Taxonomy (NCBI): domain Eukaryota; kingdom Metazoa; phylum Chordata; class Aves; order Passeriformes; family Motacillidae; genus Motacilla; species Motacilla alba. Next base: position 8,885,377 of record NC_052035.1, on the reverse strand, counting down.
CTTTCCTGATCTCTTTCAGCTCATTACTGGCCATTTCCTTTCAGGAGAAAAAAAAAGAAAAAAGAAAAAAAAACCAATAAAATCCCATCTGCCCAGTTTTACCACCACACCCACTACAGTGGAAACAGCCACCAGGACAAGGCAGCCTGACCGATGGGCATTAAGACAGAAAGCCTGTTCCAATTCTGGTTTCTGGTTCATACCCAGGGCCCCGGGATGATGGGAAGGCCCAACAAACCACTCTCCACACTGCAAGCTCACTCCATGCACCCTGGCAGCAGCTACTGAGAAAACTGCAACCCTTGCATCAGCCCAGCTAAGCCCCAGGACATCCCCTATGAGAAGCAAACCCTGCTCCCCAGGCTCCCTCACCTCCGAGGTCATCACGGCGATCTGCTCGGGGGTGATGGCCCCACACAGCACGTTCTTTTTCAGCTCGGGATTTTTGGAGTCCTTCAGGTTGGAGATGCGGCTCCTGACGCGGTTTTTGTATTTCATGTCGGTGTTCTTGACATCCTGGTAGATGCGTAAGGGCAGTCAAGGAGCCTGCAGCCAACCCAGAGGCATCAAGCACTTCCCAGCCACCCGTGAAGAGCAGGGATTGTCACCCACTGCCAGGATGGAGGTGCTGGGACACAACAGCAGCATCTGCTCCGGGAGGTCAGTGCTGGATGTGAGAGCAGGTTTATACAATCCCAACGTCCCAGGGCTTCCAGCTTGGACTTTTTCACTGTGCTGGAAATATTCAGCTATTCTCAGGTTCTACAGCCTCCTCTCTCTCAGCAAGGCAGCCACAAACCCCTTCACTGAGAGAGCCCAGCTGCACCTCCAACCCCACAGTTCCTAACCCAAGCAAACTCCACACATAAGGCTTATCTCACATTACCATGGGAGTTGATCCTCACTGCTCCATCCTTTCCATTGCTTTTGTCTGGATCAGCACACTCTCCTCAACAGGGAGCACAGGGAAGTTGTGTGTATTTGGAAGCAGAATCAAAAGCAGGAAACAACATTCTGATGGGAAGGACAAGCAAGGGATTACAGTCTCTGAGCTCTAACTCCACATTCCTTAGTGACCCAGCCAAGCAGAGCTGGAACCAGACCCAGAACCCTGACAAGCTGCAGCACACCATTTATGCACAGACAGTCCCGTTTTTCTTTTGAGCACATGGATTTCAGTGCTGGAGGCATGCAGGAAGCACAGCACAGCAAGGATATACTCTTCAATCTGGGCTGCTATGTGCTCGCAGTCAGCACCGATGGCGATGTAGTCATCTGCAAGACAGCACAAACAGGAGCTCAGTGGCTTCCAACCAAGCCAGGGCTCCCCAGGCTCAGTATGTCTGAGCTACACATCTGGACAGCTGGCTGGTTTGATTCACATGCTCTTCCCATCAAATGGCATCTTGGCCTTTGCTCTTGCTACTCTCTGACCCTTTGGAAAAGGGCAGTGATGAAAATAGATTAATCTAGCCAGTCTGTGCCCTGTGCCTCTCTAGGATATGGACTGCATGAGACAGAGCTAACAACAGCCTTGGCCCAAGAGCTTATTCATTTTCCAATATATTTTTCATACAATTGAAATCAAATGTATATAGGCAGGAATTGAGTTTCATCAGATATTTACCTCAATAAGTAACTCTACTCAGGCTAACCATCTGGGAGGGCCTGGAGGTGTGCAGCATGGGGATCAAGCCTTCCTTCCTCATCACACTCCAGGACTGTGTGCTCCTCCCCTCTTTTCCCACACACCAGTTAAACAGCACCATACAGAGTGCACAACTGGCATGGATTTGGACAGCCAGTACGATAAACACCATAAAGGAAGGAAGGTAGGGCACAGCTGAGCTTAGGGAAAGGCTCAAGGGAACTCTTTCCCAGATTTCATATGGAAAGGGTTTTTCTAAGAGCTGTGCAAAACATTTAATGCAGCATATAAATACATGCACAGGAAGGCTAGAAATAAAGACCTCATGAACTTCTCCATCTGTCATCTATATTCCTTGTCTGCAAATTAATAAGACTCTGCAATGCTTGGACCCCAATTTTTTAAAGGGATCTGCAATGTGGACACAACCAGATGCTCAAACTTCCAGACATCCTGAGTACCTGCCTCTCACTTGAGATGGCACAGTCTGAATGCAAGAGGGATCTGTTCCACTCCAGATCCAGAGGATCACAATATTTAGGGAGCTCCTGTCTGCAAAGGCAGCAGAGTCTGACAGCAGATGCTGACTGGCATGAACACCATTCCTACAAAGTTTGTGTACTGAGTTACAGATTCACTTTGTGCCCCAAGGGTGACATGGAAGACAGCTTCACTTAACAGCAATCAGAAAAGATCTAGAAAGTGAAGCAAATCCCTGCACACCTGAAAGATTAAACTTCAGCACAGACCACCCCATGTTGCAACCCTGTGTGACAAACCCTGTGTTCTTAACAGCCATTACTTATTGTCATGCCTCCAGCTCAAGCCAGGTCCCTGTGTAAGTGTCTGAAAATGCTGCAACAGCAGCCAGTTCATCAAAGGGGTGACCAGTGGCTAGACTGAGCTGCTGGCAATAATCCTTTGACAAGGCTGCTCTAGAACAGTATGTCTAAGCTGAGCTGGCACTGACAGTCTCTGTCAGAATGGTCCAGGAGCTGTGAAGCACTCGAGGCAATGCAGGGCTTCCCCCAGCACTTACCATCAGCCTGCAGAGCTGCTGTCAGCATCTCCCTGCATTTGTTGCGCACAGCGTCGCACGTGATGGGGGCCGGAGGGAAGGTGGTGATTTTGGGGGTGGTCGGAGTCTTTGGAGGCTCCTGCCTTTTGTTGGAGCTAAAAGAAAAACTTCACCTGTCAGAATGTCTCAGTTTGGGCCACTGAGAGCAGAGAAGGAAGCAGCAGGTATGTGGCCAAGCATCCTGTTAATCACAATACAGAACCAATCAGAACACAGCGCAAAGTCATTGTCCCACAGCATCACAGAGCACAACGCGGCAGCCAACGCCCTCAGCCCAGACAGGAGCTCTCCTGTGGACACTGCTGGCTCCAGCTGAGGTTTAATCTATTAACAACCCTGCCAGCTATCTTGTGTTATTCAACACACATCAGCTGCTGCACCACTGGGCATCAAGCAAAAACATCACTGTTGGACACCACCAGTAACCCAGATACACTCAGGACATCTGAGACCATCAGCTCTCTCTCAGTTTGGCAGTGCAGTGCAGATTCATGGTACTTCTTTCCTCTTTAACTTTGCAGGACACCAGGCCTGTAACTGCTCTCAGCAGAGAGCAAGCAGAAAGCTCCAGAAGAAGGAGCTGTGCTAAGGAAAACAAAGAAAAAGAAAGAAAATGGCTCCTTCAGCTTTGATATTTAAAAAACACCACCAACAAAGCGTAGCACATGAAAGGTTCTTCCTTTTTCCTGTAATCTGAGCAAGACACTGATTACTCATCTCACAGAAGAGCACCCCTACATAGCCACACACAGCTCATACAGGTGCCAGGCTAGCACAGGGCTGAGAAATACTCCATTTCCACCTGCGGGCAGTCATGGGCACAGGCAAGGGAATGCAAACACCTGCCTGCTGTGGCTGACTCAGTCGGGTCACCTGCCAGGGGAACTGGATGGAGACCTGCCTGCACAATCAGCACATGATGTGGGCAGGCTGAGTCACTGCTGCGGGGTCTGCATGCAGAGAAGGAACCTCAATGAGCAGCTCAGCTGGGTGTGCACACAGCAAGCCTAACATCTGCACATGGCGTTAGTCAGCCCTGCTAACACTGCTGGTAAAAGATCTGGGTTAGTATGAATCACAGATGATTTTCTAGAGCTTTAGCCTCCCCCCTAAATTGAGGCAGCAGAACAGCAATTTTTTTCAGCAGAGATTGCTCTGGCTTTGGTGATTTGGCTGTAAAATTCCCTGTATTTATGGCCAATGCCTGGTACCATTATTGCACAAAGAGACAGAAAGGGGAAAAAAAGATACCTCAATATTTCACCCGTGGCATGCTGGCAATATCTTCTTGAAGATCCAAGAAGCTTGACAAATTTTGTTAAGCTGGGTCACTACTGCCAGTTCTTTGCCATCAAAAATAAATTTGCTATGAACAAGCACTTCCACTACACTGTCCTGGAAGGGATTAGTCAGCCCACAAAAAAACAGCACTAAGCTGGAAACCTCCTGAATCTGCTGCCACACAAACCGAGCCAGACAACTTTAGGGACTTATCCTGGGAGCTCCTGTGACTAAGGTCATATCCAGTGTGGCTCAAATCCCACAGATCACCACTGGGGCTACCAGATTTCCTCAGTTCAGAACCTCACCAAGCCCTTTTCAGAAGCATCCATCAGTGAACCTTCAGCAAATGGTTGAGGTCAAACCAAAGCAGAACTTTGATTTATTGCTGATATGAATGAGATGATGCACTCTGTACTGTCAGCTCACTGTGTTTTTCTAACCAGTAGCTGAATAAAACCCCTTTTTACCAGCTGGTTTTACTGGTCGCCACTGCAGGAGCTTATTAAAGAACAGATTTGTGTCCAAGCAGCTCAAAACATTCAATAGGACTTACACTGCACATGTTACAAAAAGAAGAAACAACTTAGCCTGTAAATAATCCATTAGATGATGATTTTCTCCCATCTGGAATGTAGAAACTGCCATCAGGTACTTTTGTGCTTAAGAAGCTACACACAAATCACAGGCAGCACTCATGGGGGTGTATATACCAGAGCATACACTAAGGAATAACCCATAATTCAGGAATAACCCATCTAAAAAAATCACAGCTTCTCATGTTACATAAAACAGTTTGGGAAAATTAGACTTCCCAAAGGACAAAGGCAAAGCATACTTACAGTAAAAGGAAGGACTGAAGGAATATGGGTGGTTTGTGGCAAGGGAAACTTAAAGGAGACAAGTCCTGAAATTCCTTACAAAGGAAGATGGTAGGGAAAAATCCACAGGAGGGTGTAGAAATGGGTTTAGTAAGACAGGTTTTGATTGAGAGTAAGTTTTAAACTGTAAAAGTGAGCTATGAATTGGAAATACTGCCAAGGGCAGCTGTGGAAATGCCTTGCCCTGAGGTTTTCTAGGGTTGTCAAAGAGCTTGAAAAAAGCCTGTCAGGGACAGCATGGGCAGAGGTTATGCTGAGCTAAGAAGGAGCTGCAGGAGAAGTTTCCCTGAGAGCTCTTCCAGATTTAAATATTGTATCATTTTGCAATCAACAAACAAAGGTTTTCCAGAGCAAAATCCTGTGTGTGAACTCAGTGACCTCAGTGTGAACTCAGAACATCAACCTTCACTACAATGAGTCCTCAAACACAGGTCTTCAATCCTGTATTTGCAGAGGTAATATTTGATTCTCAGGAAGGTTCTATCTGCAATTGAATATTTAGATGTTTATTCCTTGGGAGTGGAAAAAAAAGCTCAACAAGATGCATGGTAGTCCCACTTCTGTTAGCTGATGAGGAAAGCTACATCTGCCTGCACACACACACATCAACCATGCACTGAGATGAGAGCTGATCCCTCAAGAATTAGATGAAACACACTTCTCAGCCATTCCAAAGACAGAAAATTATTTATTAAGGTTTAGAGGTTAGTTTATAAATAGAATTGTTGGGAAATAGAGCTCAAACACACCTAGAAGACTTATTTCAGGAAATCCTTGTGGTTCACACTGTTCCTGTTAAACATGAGAAAGAGCTTGTAAATCTATCCAGGCAGCAAAAGTTTATACATAAAACAAGGCTATGCTGGAACAAAATGGTGGCAAAGCAGCAGCCAGAGACTGCAAACAGAACTCAGGGCTGCACTGGAAGAAAACGCCACAGAAGAGCTAAATTCAGGCCACAGATCCAAAACCTCCTAATAAAGGCAGTTTAGAGAATCCTGGAAAAGAAAAACCTCATGCTGCCAGAGACAGAAACATTAGACACAGCCCATTAAAATGTACTACACTATGGGTCTGAAACTCTACAGCACAACAGAGTATGCTTTGGATTAGAGCAATGCAGTATCTAAATTCACAGGTGCCAGCTCCACGCTGGCTGGCTCAGAGCCTCCAGGTCTTGCAGTGATAGCTCCAGTCACTACACAGGGATTTCTACATCTGTGCTCCAGAAAGCAAGATGAGTTGCAGGCTAAGAGTTAGTCAAATATTTTTCCCTGACCAAAATGGAAGGCGTAGCCAAAATCTAACAGACTAAGAGGCTGAAATATCTGAATACAAACTGATTTCTTTGGTTTCTTGACAGCAGCCTCATCTGAACCAGCTATCACACACTGAGCAACCAGTCTGACTCCACTGCAGCCTCTGCTTCAAAGAACAGAGACTCTCCTCTGCCAATAAATTATTATTTTTTTAAGGCAGATTAGTAGTTTATTTTGCAGGACTGGAGAAAAAACATTCTTGTCTCTGGAAGAGAGCCTGGCTCAACAGACTAACACCAGGAGCTGGCCCCTGCTCCTGGTCTAGGCTACACTAATCCATTGGCTTCTGTTCATCCTCCACAGCCAAGGGGATGCTTTGCTAGTCAGAAGATGGAGGCTGAATACACGTAAAAAGCATCAAGGATTAAAAAAAACCCCATAAAACTGCAGTACCTGCAGCACATTAAGGTACAAGGGAACATCACCAGCACAAGACAGCTCCACCCCACATACCCCGTGATAAGTGACAAAGCAAGAGGCAGCAAGGAGGGGTTTTGCCTCTGTGCCTACAGCCAAGATCCTGTTCTGAGTGAAATCCCACACAGATACACACAGATCTGGACAGCCCTGGCTCCCATTCTGCACTGCATCACTGAACTCCATCCTGGCTGTGAAGTCTCCCAAGTCCTTTCATTGCACTACTTAGCAAATCCTTTTTCCCATTTTATGGAAGTGAAGTAACCAAAGATACCAATCATTTAAAGTCATGGAGCATCAGCAGCCTTCTCTCCATCAGCAGCTCTGGATCGAGCTGCAAAGGCTCACCCTGAAGTGCCAAGCCTTGAGAGAGCTGAGCAAAACCAAAGAAGTGACAAGAAAGTGACAAACAAAGGCTGCAAACATGGAAAATCCTGCAAGCCAGCAGGACTACAGCCTGAATACTCTAAATCTTCTGTCAAACTTGGGAAATTGGCTAAATCACTTAAGAGCCAAATCTAGGAAGTGCACACCCTCCTGGGATCTGAGGCTGGGAGAAATTTCTAGAAGAAAGCTTTAAATCCCATTTTTCCCCTCCCCTTTGATCACTGTCTGCACTCAACAACTGCTGTCACAGGCAGTGGAAACAGGATGCAGCATCCAAGGCATGGCAAGGAGCAAGCATGCAGCTGACCTGCCAGCTGGGGGACATCAGCCACAGGGAAAAGGGGACTTCTGCTGGGATTTGTCAAGGACAAAGAAATGGAAGTTTTACTTTAGTAATGTATCAATCAATCCCATCCACTGCAAAGGCCAAAAACAATCTTCATTCTAAGGAGTTCAAAGTTAGAAATAAACGAAAATGCATAAAAATGCAACATAAAAAATAATAGGGGAATGCTCTACTACTAGAAAAAACAACACATTACCAAGAGTAAAAAACATTAAATAAAATATGAATAAAATTTAAAAACTCACTAAAGCCACTGTATTTCTAGATGTGTATTTCTGCATTACAGTTAATTAATAACACTACACAGATGAACCTTGAAGAAGAAATACTTCAAGCATCTCTGACCAGAAATTTGACTATACAAAATTCCTGACTCAAGACACTTAAAAATAAAAATTAAAGTAAGTTGCCTTTATAAAACTTAAATTCTCTAACAGTGTCATCTTTGGTAAAAGGGAAGTATTACCTTTGGTCTCTTGAGTTACCAGTCTCCCTGGAGGAAGATGTTGGCAAAGACAGGCTTTTCTTTTTGTCCTCATTTTTTTCCTCAGAAGCATCTGTGTTCAAAAGAGGAATAAGTTCAGAACTGGTCTTTATGCTACAGCCCTGTCTATACTCCTCAGTGTTTTCACACTACCCACTGTTGGCCTAAAGTTACTATTCTCCCAAAAAGAATCAGGAGAAAATGCCTTTATGGCCTTCCTGCTTCCCAACAGACCTTTTCTTTGCCTCCAAGTAGAAACTAATTCAAACAAAAGCTTTCCTCACCAAACTAGAGAGCAATCAGTTTCCCTGCCTGGGAGATAAGCTTCCTCACAAGACAAGCCTCTTCACAAAAGTTTCTTTCAGAGGCTGCTGAGCAGGGATTAGATCAAGCTCTCTCAAGCACAACTGCAAGCAGAATTTCCAGCCAACACCAGCTGAAGGGCCAGTACAGGCTGGTCCTTGTGGAACTACAGCTTCTTCTGATTCCCAAGTGCTGCTGAAAGCCAACAGCACAGCCCTGGAGAGGACTTTCATGACACTGTACAACAAGTTTGACCCAGAGGTAAATTGTCTGAGTCTAGCCAATACACACCCAACCTAATGAGGAGGTAACAATCCAGGCGGGACAGGAAAAGAGCCCTTTTAACATTTATCCAGCCTGGCAAGAAATGGGAGCCCGAAACGGGGAAAGCCTCCTCAGCTGGAAATGGTCCATGTGAGTTTATCTACAAGATGGTGAACTAAGATCCTTCTCCAACTCACCACCCCAAATCCATTCCAGCACTTCCCTTCCTGAGCTGCTGCACGAGGTTGACAGCACACATGGTGCTAATGCCACACAGAGCACAAGTGGGAGCAGAGGCCTCAGAGCACAAATAACATTGCTAATTATTATGTGATGAGGTATAAGTTAACAGTCCTGAAGCTTTCAATGCCCTTCCAATGATGAGCTGGCTAAACAGGAGCTAAATCTGGGGGGATGCATGATAGGACACAAAACTCGAAAGACAGAGAGGGTGGAATTGTAAAGGCTGATTTGCTAGAATGTTTATTCAGATCAAGAGATAAGCTCTCCCAAAAAATTCAGCCTCCCACTGAAGGCAGCTTGTTCACAAGCTGAATCTGACAGGAACATGCTGACTTCCTTACCTAGAAGTTTCTTCCAAGATTTGATGAGGGATTTGGCAAGTGATATCACTTCTTCATCTGTGCTCTGCTTCCTCAGTGCATTCACCGACATCCCAATGCGGGTGGACTGCAAGGGAGCACCCCAGTGAACCCCCCCAGAACAGATTCAATATTAGTTACTAACTGAAAGCTCAAATAACCACGACAAAGTCAAAGCCATGACCAAGACACGAGTATCCAAAGGCTTGCAGAATGATTCTCTGACCCTTACAATTTTGGAAGAGTGAGGTGACACTCTCCAGCTTGCACAAGTGAAAAGAAGACACATCCAATCTCCCACAAATCCCTTCCCTACACACTTGTGAGTGACATTCAAGCTTAGAGTGAAAAACTCCAAGATGCATCACAAACTCCAAATTGTAATTCTGCTCACTCCTCCCCAGTGTTCTAAATATCAACATTACAAAGAACTTCTCCCACAACTGCCCTCTGTGTTTGCTACTTAACCCAGTCTTTCCTCTTTTTGCAGCCTACAAACAAGATTTGAGCAGTTACACCCATGGTGACCCAGAACTCTTTAACTGCCAGTCCAAAACCCAACTTCAGCACTATTTTGTTGGATTTAATGTTTACTTTTATTCTTTGCATGAGGTGAGAAGTGTGAGGAAATCTATTAAGTTTATTTAGACAACATTTTGAACTCATCCAGATGTAAACTTAAGCTTTTTACCATAACTGTGCAACTGACCTGAAGTAAATCCAAAGTCATAGGCATACTTTTCAGTTCTTTCAGTAAATCCATTGCACCTTCCTGGAGAGGAAAAGAGAAAAGAGAATGAGTGCCTCAGCTTTTATTAAAGAAATTCAACAGCTTGGGAATAGACACAGAAAGTTGAATTCAAAGGGAAGAACACCAACAAGCATTCCCTGAAACATCAGCAAGCACACTGCTGGGTGCTGTTTCACACAGACAGCAGATCCTGCAACCTGCAGGCACCTGAATCATTGGAATGGGCAAAGCAGATCAGTGGAGTGCCACAGTTCCTTGCTTGTGTATGGTGCAAGTGCAGCATTAATTTATTATTCTTACCTGGCACACTGAACGTTTTTAACACCAGAAAAACACACTCTGAATTACAACTGTCGATGACTCCGTGTAGCTGCTCCCTAGTTTTCATATTAATACACCACTCTGCTCAGGAGAAAAGCTGAGGAACAAAGCCAGCTAGCTGTGATGCTGAAGAGTTGGTCATTTGAAACTTGTTCTGTGAAGTCTCCTTCTAGAAACACCATTTCTACACCCCAGAACCCAGCACCAGGAAAAATCTGATGAGGAAACTGTAGATACCTAAAACTGGCAGTCACTCAGAGAACTGGAAATCACTTGTCTCCCTCTAGCACATCCCAGCCTGGCGTAGGCCTGTCTCCATTCAGCTGGCTCCTTCCTCCCAACCCCCTTCCCTCAAACAAGGCTTCCAGTGTTCACATCTAGCAGCTCATTTACAACACCGACCACTCCAAGCCCAGTTGCAGCACAAGAGCTGCACAGCCACCATTGTAGGGGAGCGAAGCCGCCTGCACTGCCAGCCCTGTCCTCACATCCCGCCCTCCCTATGCAGAAGGGCTGCTTCCTACTCATCCCAGGAAGCAATCCAGCTGCAATCCACCCTGCAGAACAGATGCTCAAATCAAAGCAGAGTCAAAGCTTTCAGCGTGCACACAAGCAACGCACACCAGCATAAACCACACACATTTACCGTACCCAGAACGACTGACTTGACCCTCAGGCAGTTTCACACCTTCCTCTTCCTCCAGCCCTGAACACCCCAAGTGACCCGATGACTCCTGACTCCAAATGGAGCCACTCGCCACAACGGCAGCAAATGAGGATCCACAGAAAAACTAGAGCAACAAACAGGTACTCCAGGAAACTGTCCTGCAGGAAGAGGTCTAAGATTAGCCAACACACAACATGCTGCAGCTCAGCACTGTCTCAAATGCCGGCCAAGAGGAAATGTTGCATACCCCTCCTGTAAGAAGCTGCCTCTTTCCCAATGAAGCTGGAAGCAAATTCTGCAAAGTTGTTCCTATTTCAACACTGATGCTGAAAACCTGCCACCCGCGAGAACAGACACCACAGGATGTGCTTTAGCCCAAACACACTTCCCTGGGCTGTTCCAGCAGTGACACAAGTGACAGTGCTCGCCCTACTCACAGCTGGCAAGGTCAGTCCAACATCCAAAAGTTCATGTGATAACAGCACCCAGCATCCCACCACATGAATGTCACACTTCTCTAACCCCTCCCACTCCTCGCCCATCATCTCCCACTCCCCAGAGCCATTCCCAGCCTCAAAATCCCTGTCCCCACCCCAAACACAGATGTACAGCCTACCTCTTTCACAAACCCTTGTCAGCTTTCTGCCTTAGCACTTGCATGACACTGTTCTTTCAAGCACTGATACATCCCATTAAGCCGGAAAACACCGGCTCCTGTCCCCGCAGGCTGTCACACGGGTCACAGACAGCAGCCAGCAGCTTGGCCGGCCCTCCGCACTCCAGAGGCCACGGCAGCGAGCAGCAGCGCCGGTGCGGGATGGAGATGCAGGAAGCAAATCCATCAGCACCGGGGCTTTCCCCGAGGGCAAACCGGAGCCCCGGGCCCGTGCCGGTGGGGACTCCCCTTCCAAAGGGCTCCCAACGGGACAGGGGAGCAGGGCTGAGGATGCTCTCCAGGAGGGGAACACCGGGCAGGCAGCACAGCGTGAGCCCCGCAGTGCTGAGATGTGGGCTGGGGATGCCGGAGGCCTGGGGTGAAGGAACTGGAGGCTCCCACAGCACCCAAGGGGGCAGATAGGGCTGCCCGCCCAATAAGTGGCAGTGGGTGGATCCCACACCTCCGCAAAGAATGGGGAAGGGAGAGGGCGACGGGGCCTGGGGGAGGGAACCCCACTTTAAAGGGGGGAGCGGCTGCTCCAGCACGATGTAATGACCGGGGCGGCACTGAAAGAGAGGCTCCCAAAATGGGGTCTAGGGAGGGGGAGGCCCCTGACAACGGGTACCGAGGGAGAGGCGGGGTCCACCAGCGCGGCAGCGAGGAGGGGATCCTGCGGAGAGGAGGGGGCGCGTCCGCCAGACAAGAACCCGCGGCAGGGGGCGGCCCCCCACGCCAACCGGGCTGCGGGGGCCCTGCCGCCGCCACTCACCGCGTTCTTCTTGGCCACCATCTTGTCCAGGCGCCTGGCAATGCGCACGATCTCGTCCTCCCCGCCCATCTCGCCGCTCCCCGGGATCGGTGCCGGGGCCGGACGGGGGTCCGGGCGGGGGGAGCTGTGGTCGGTGCCCGGCGCCCACCTCAGCCCCCGGTGCCGCAGTCAGGGCGGGCGCACGCGGGGCACGACGGGAGTTGTAGTCCTCGGGACGCCAGCTCCACCCGCCCTCTGCCGGAGCGCAGCCCACGGGCGGGACTTCACCTCCCAGCGTGCCCCGCGCCCGTTCCGCGCCGTGCCGCCCGGCCGCCGGGGGCGCTGTGGGGGCTGCGGCTCGCCCCGCGCAGGGGGCTCGGAGCGGAGCCGGGGCTGAGGGACCCCCGGTCCCGGCCCGCGGGGCTGAGCCACGACACGGCAGCAACAGCCGTGTCCCAAAGTGCTGAGCGGGTCCGGAGGAGGCCACGGAGATAATGAGCACCTCTGCGGGGGAGACGGGCTGAGAGCTGCGGCGTTCAGCCTGGGGAAGAGAAGGCTCCGCGGAGACCTTTAAAGCCCCTTCCCGTGCCTCAGGGCCCTCGAAGAGAGGTGGAGGGAGGCTTTGGACAAGGGCCTGGAGTGACAGAGCGAGGGGGAACGACTTCACACTGACTGAGGGCAGGGTTAGGTGGGGTATATGAAAGAAATTGTTCCCTGTGAGGATGGGGACAGCACTGGACAGGGTGCCCAGAGAAGCTGTGGCTGCCCCTGGATCCCTGGAAGTGTTTGTGGCGGAGTTGTATGGTGCTTGGAGCACCTGGGATGGTGGAAGGTGTCCCATGGGAGGGGACTGGAACAAGATGAGCTTTACAGGCCCCTTCCACCCCAAACCATTCTGTGACTGTGACTGTTATCCATGGCTGTGCTGAGCCCTCGGAGCAGTGCTGGATAAACTGCTGGATAAACTGGATAAATGCTCCCTGGATGAACCGAGGCTGTGCCCCTCATACGGCCTTGGGGACTGGACAGCAGTTACCAGTGGCGAGAGGATGGATGTTCTAGGGGGGCCAGGCTGGACCCCCTGTAGATGGCACTCGCACACTGTGCGAGGGCAGCGCATCCCCCGGGAGCTGCTGCTGCTGAGCGCTGTCGCTCCCTCCAGCTGCCTCCTGGCAGAGGGAGAACTTCCACGCAGAGCCGCCTGCACAGCCCTCGCCAAGCGCTGCTTCAGAGAGGGCCCTGATTGTGCTAGTAAAGAGCGGCCGTGTCCTGCCCCGGTGGAGCTGCAGATCATGTGGAAGCACAGGGATACGCTACGTGTGGCCTCGGGATGCACAGGCAGGTCTTAGGAGCCAGAATTCCCAGCACTCATCTCCAACTGCACTCTGTCCTGGGGCAGGCTGAGTCACTGAGGGCATAATCACAGACTCACAGAATTGGTAGGGTTCAAGGGCTTGGAGATCGTCCAGCCCCACTTCAAAGTCAGAGTCACCTAAAGCAGGTGACACAGGAACTTGTCCGGATGGGTTTTGAATACCTCCAGAGAAAGAAGTATTGAACAGATCAGTGCTAAAGCTCTGATGGGTGCCTGACCCCCAAATCTGCCCACTAGCAAGCTGCCAGCTTGCTGTTCTTTATAGCAACACCATGGAGATTTATAACAATGCCACGGAGCTCTGGGATCCCTTGAGCAAGAGCTGCTCCCTGGATGTGTGAGACACGTGTCAGTTCATCCCTGAAGCAGCAAAGGTGGTCCCAGACCAAAAGTGAGCCCTGGACCCTCTCCCTAGCATGACACTTTGAAACTTCTTGGCTTGGCCCCACGTTTGTGAACACGAGTTCCCTCCACCCCACAGTCTGGAGCCTGTGCAGCACCTGGAAATACTCCAACCCTTGTCAGGGTCTGGCTGTGGTGTCAGGGGGTGCCATTTTGGAGAGGCTCACCTCTGTTAGGGAGGAGGACACAAGTCCCAACAAGGGGACCGTCTGGAAATGAGCAGCCGCCTGTCCTGTGTGTGGGGTCGGGTCACGCCGGTCCTTGGCGTCAGAGACACGCTCGAGCGGCACTGCTGCCACTGTGAGCGTGGTTTGTGTCGCTGCAACGCAGAGATGGTTCCTGACCACAAGTATGGCCGGGGACGTGTCTCAGATTCCAGAGCACGCAGTCACTGATGCCGAGCACCATCACCCTGTCGCGCCCTGCCTCGAGCGGGAGCCATCCCCCTGCCAGCGCTGGCCTCCTGCAGTGGCAGCCAGCCTCACCCAGGGCCCACCACTGCCTGCCTGGCAGTGAGTCCCCAAGGACAGAATGGCACGAAATCCTCAGAAATCCTCACACCTGCAGCCCTAAGTGCCTGCTGGGCACGTCCCCTGCCCCCGCTGTGTGCCCGTGGGCACGGGCCAGCTCTGCAGCCCAAGCCTGCAGCCTGTGGCTGAGCTCTTCCCAAGGGTTAACAGGACACAACAGGCCAGGCGCTTGCAGAGCGGGGAGGGTTCCTGGCTGACCTTGGCTGGGAAGCAGCGGTGGCGTCGCTCAGCCCTGCCCCCCAGGCGTGTAGCCCACAGCCAGAGCGCTCCCCAAGCCTGGGTGGAGGTAGATCCAGAGGAAACTCCACCTCCGCGGGAGCCAACCTGCTATTGCAGGAATTCCCAGAGAAATTCCCGCTTGGGGTGATCTGTCAACGGATCCATGAACTTTCTTTTACCTCTTGTGAAAGCAGCTACTTGAATGTGCTAAAAACAGAGCAGGGGCGAGTCCGTCAGGGAGAGGCTGGGAGGGGGCTTTTGCTGACCCCTGCACACCAAGAGACTCCCTGAAAGTCTCTGTTTGTGGTGCCTTGCTGGCAGCTGCCCTTGGCAGGCAGATCTGGGAGAGCCAGGAGAAGTTTCCTGCAAAATAAAACCCCACAAAATCTCACCTGTTTTTTCCACTGGGCTACTGTATTTCCCAAGCAACTCTCAGCAGATTTGAACACAGCGAATGGGCTGGATCAAGTTGCTTCCACTATCCTCAGTAAGTTCAAGTCATTTGGAGATCAGCCATCAAACCCCACCCTTTCTCTGCTCCCAACCACCAGGGGCTTGGTCTGGCCCACTTTTGGATAAAACAGAGATGAGAGGCGCTCCTGGGCCTGCCTTGTCCATCCACCCACCATAAAACCCACAGGGAAGCTCTGTCCTGAGACACCCCCTAACTTCAGGGGTGCTCAGATCTCCAGGACCTCAGCAGGTCACTGTTTGGAGGACTGGTTGTCCTGGGTGACACACTGGGCTCTGAGCTGGTAGTGAATGAACCCATCCAGAGAACAACAGACAATCACTAGCTGGGAGACGCTGAGGCAGGAGATGGGAGCAGCTGCCGTAGGCTTTGCCAGAGCACCACTTATTTTGGAGAGTAGTTTTGATGCATCTCTCCTCCTTTTCACCCTCAGCCTTGGCTGGAGGGCTCCTGGCTGATCCTCTAACCATGCACTTGTGCCAGCCCTGGAATGGAGGCAGGGATCTGCCTTTTCTTCCCCTCCTTGCTTGCAGCTGTCTGATGTCCTTAATCTCAGAGCTCTGGCACTGGGGACATTGGACCCTAGAGCAGTCAAATCCTCCAAACACTTAGGAAACCTGGAGAATGTGGCGTGAATGGTGACTTATATTTCTGTCTTACAGACCATCCTCTTTTCTCCTTTGAGGAGCCAAAGAACCTCTCCACACCACCTCTTGTGGCACAGACACTCCTAACACAACAGAAAGCATCATGGTTGCCAGGAGATATTTTAGGATCCATCCATTCCATTCTGGAAGAGCAGCCCACAGAGACTCCATGTCCTCCCCTCCCCACATCCCCCCACTGCATCATGTCCTGGAGCTGCAGGTGAGCACCCTGGGGGTGCCTGGGGACACTGCCATCTGGACTTCCTGGGACACGTCCTACACCAGGAAAAGCTGCAGGATTTGGCTACAGTGGGCAGCAGCTGCAAAGGGAACGTGGCCAGGACCACCCTGTGTGTTAGCCCAGCCTCTGCCACCCTGAGAAACAGGGAGCATGGAAGGGAGGATGCACAGGAGATGATGGCTCCCAAGGGCCCTGCTCATCGTGAGTGCCAGGGTGGAGTTTGGACCTCCAGCTTTGCAGATGCTCTTCTGAGACATTTTGGATTTTCCCTAAACCTCTTCCTCCTAACAATTTTAATTATACTGGCTGCTGTTCAAAACAATAATGACAGGGAGAGGAATAAATGCTAAGCAGCAGCCTGTCACGCTTCGTGAGATGCCCCTGAGGGACACTGGGCCAGACAAGCAGCAAGCCCAGAACCATGCCAG
The DNA here is from genome assembly GCF_015832195.1 of Motacilla alba alba. NCBI lineage: Eukaryota > Metazoa > Chordata > Aves > Passeriformes > Motacillidae > Motacilla > Motacilla alba. The sequence goes on along the minus strand of NC_052035.1, from coordinate 8,868,908 downwards.
CCAAGTGGGTGCAGGCTGCCACCCCACATCAGCCACCAGCAGATGGTGGGTCTGGGCTGGCCTGAGTGAGCGTGAGAGCCTGTGCAGGCACTCGGGTCTCCTTTCTCTCCCCCTCTCTGTCTCCTTTTATTCACCTCCATAAAACATAGGAAGTTCAAGCCATTCATTTTGCTATTTGTGTCTCCTTCCCCACGCCCCGGTTCCCTCCCTTGCCCCCTGCAGCCTCTCCTCTCACTGCTTGCCCAGCATCCTTGACCCTGAGAAGTCTGGTGTGTATGCACTTCCCTTTTGGCCCATGGAAAGCACCACTCTGAACTGGTGCCTTGATAAGTCTGCTGTGGGAAGGCAGGGGCTCCTGGGCTCCCACACAGGGCTTTCCCATGTAGCATTTCCTATGCTGTCCCTGCTCACCCATGCGATCTCCAGACCCGGGCAGTGGGAAGCTCTCTGGATGGCAGTGCCCCTCCGTGGCAGCAGGGCTGACCTCCTCGGGATCTCGTGACTTGCTCTGTGTCAAAAGCCACAGTGGAAGCGTTCTCCTGAGCAGGAGGAGGAGGAGGAAAATGGTTGACTTCTTATGGGGTAACATGGCACCTCTCAGTTTAGCAAAGGATTGCAAAGGTCTCAAACGCCCCAGCCCCTTCCTCTCAGTGCTTTTGCAAGCAGAGCTCTGGTACTGTCTCCCACAGAGTTTGGGATCAACGGGACCTGTGTCCTGTCAGCAAAGGAGCAAGCGTGTGGCAGAGCACACATCGAGACCTCAGAGGGGCTGGAGACAGGGGTTGACTGGCAGAGAGGGAGGAAGGATAGGCTCAGCGAGGAGGGCTGGGGCCTTTTCCATGAAAAAACCTCAGCAGTTCAGCCGTAGTTTGCCGGAGGGCAAAGGCAGCGTGTTCCTCCTCACTGCCCTCGTCGAGCAGAGCCAGGTCACCGCGGCTGTGCCGTGCCCTCTGCTCCCCGCGGCGATGGCAGCACAGATAAGGACCTCGTCCCGCTTATCGCCCCATCAGCGGCTCTGCAGCGGCTCCGCTGCCCCAGCGCCGAGCACCGAGCCCTGATCTCATCAGAGCGCCGCACACTTGCAGCTCGAACAATAACCAACACAATTCCCAGAAATGCACAGCCTCCTGCTCTAGCCTCCCTGGGGGAAAGCATGCCAGCCGGCCTGTCGGCACCAGCACAGCCATCGCTGCCAGCCGCTGGCAAACGCAGCCTGCGGCGGCCCCAGCGCGGGGGCACCCCTGCGAAAACAAGGGTGTGCTGGGTGGGGAGGAGGAAGGGGCCGAGCTCGAGTCCTTGGGGCCACCCAGGAGCTCGCTGGCCTCAGGAAGTCCCTCTCCCTCTTGCTGTTTGTGACCAGGTGTCTCGCCCTGTCCCAGGGACCCCGTTTGCAGCCCCTGCCCGCTCTGAATGCCCGCTCAGTTCGCAAAGGGGACAAGATGCAAAACTCAGCCCCAGCTGCCTGGGCTGGGAGGATGCAGGCTGGGCCATGGGCACTCCTCGCCTCAGTGGGGACCTGCAGCCTGGAGAGGTTTTTCCACATCTCACAGCTTCCCTAAGTGTCTCAGGCTGACAGTGCCTTTCCTGTCACATTTGAGTAATTGCTGTTTCCACTTCCAGATGGAATATCTGGACACCAAAGCAGGCATGGCTGGATGGTCAAAGCAGGGTATGTGCCTTGTCTGAGCTGAGCTAACAGTGGGAGAGGGCCAGCAGTTGGCATGGCCATCCTTTCTCCAAGCACTTCCTCTGGAGCTCACCAGCCTGTCTTCTCTTCACACAAGGCCAGATGTGCCAAGGAAGCAGCACAGTACAGCAGCAGAGCTGTCACCTCCAGACCTTAGAGCCTGCAGCAGACACACCAAATCCCCCTGCAAAAGCTGCAACGCTGGCACCATCCCAGAGCTCACATGAGCGAAGAGCAGCACCTGGAACAGCACAACAGTGTTCCCAGTGCAGGAGGATGAACCTTGCAGTGTCCCAAGTGGAGGAGGACCTGCCTCCCAGTGTCCCTGACATGAGGTGCATTGTTCATGAAAACACATGGGGAAGTCCAAGGAGGACAGACTCGCTGGCTGCGTTGGGCTTCCTGCCTCCTGGCCCCCGCCGCCGCCTGACATCATCGCTCCCGGTGGGAATGGCCACCCTGGCCCCACTCGGTCCCTGACATTAGCCAACAATTTCCTGACCTCCTGTCCGGCTTTTCAGCCTCCCACGGCCCCCCATGGTGGGGAGGCTTTTGTGCCTGAGATGATAGATGGATAGATAGATAGATAGATAGATAGATAGATAGATAGATAGATAGATGATAGATAGCTGCTTGACTCCTGACACCATGGCACAAGAGCTGACAAACCTGCATCCTCTTCCTCACTACCATGGCTGCAATTGAGATGATGCTGCCCATCACCTCACCGTGTACACCCGAGGGTATGGGATGGCATGGGAGTGTGCGTTCTCCAAAAATGCCCCATTCAGACTGACAGGGGCCAGGAAGGCTGAGGAGAAGGAATGTGGTGGTAAGCAGCACAGGTGTTGGAAGGATGAGTGTGAAACACACAGGTACTGCCTGGCCTCCATGCACCAGCCCTGTGGAGGCACCCCCCTCTCCCCATCACCCTCAAATCTGCCCAAGTGACAGCAGGGTCTGGATACAGTGTGTGCCACATCACCCATCCACCCTGCAAACACTGGCTTTTCCAAATAAACAGACTTTTTAGTGAAAATGTGGAGGATTGTGCAAGCCTTGGGCTGTTGCTGCACAGCCTCTCTTGCCTTGCAGCTGTGAGTTTTTCCCTGGGTGACTCCTCACGAGCAGAGCACAACCTTGGGCTGACATGCAGCAAACCTGCCCTTGTCCAAACCCGCTGCCATCAGCACTTTGCTGCAGCTGCTTCCAGTGCTGCTCTAAGAGTTTTTCCTTGCAGCCTAAACCCCCACCGCTGGCTCCATCTTTCTGGCTCCAGCCCACTGGGGATGGAAGGTTTCTCCTTCCCGAATACAAATAGAACTGTAATCTGCTAAACCCTGCTGTTGATCCCGACTGCATCCTCCTGTCCTGAGCTTTCTTACAGTGCCTTTTATACCGGTAATAGCACCAGGCTCCTTCTCCCATCATTGTTGACTCGACAATGAAAACTGTTTGTATTATTGTGTCCCCGAAGCTTTGCCAATAGCACATGTGTCCCGAGCTGATAGCAACAGGCTTTGGCAAGGCTGCAGCTCCATCAGATAAGAGCCTTTAACCTTATTTCTGCAGCTCGAGCACTACACGAAGGGCCATTCTGTTGTGAGCCTTTCCTTATCCTTCCCCTGAGCTTGCAGATCCACGGGCTCCATGGGCCAAGAAGAGGGGTCGCTGGCAAAGGGCAGAGGTGGAGGTGTTCAGGGCAAGCAGCCTGGGAAACAGCCTCAGCTTGGGTGAGAGAAGAGCCCTGGGGGGAGATGGAAAGACAGAGCTGCTTTCCCAGGCAATTTAAGGGCCAAATGCACGGCCGTCCCTTGTCCCCTGCCTTCCTCAGGGACCCGCTCCACCCCGCCGTGCTCCACCTTGGCTCGGCTCCCGCACACAGCAGGAGCGAAGTGGAGGAGAAACGCTGGAGCCCGGAGGCCCTCGCACGCTCCCGGCTGGCCCGCGAACAAAGCCTTCGCCTTGGAGCCCTTCCCTGCCGGCTCCCTCCTGCCCCGGCCCCCTGCGCTCCGCCAGCCGCGGGGATCCCCGGCATCGGCACAGCCCCGGGGGTCCGCAGCATCCTCCTCATCCCACCCTGCATCCCTGTGCCAAACCCCTCCATGGCTGCTCCCAGCATCCCCGAGCTCCAGCTCTGCTGCTGGGGGATTTTCCGAGCTGTAGCACAAAGGATGCTCTGAAATCAGAAAGCAAAGAAAACTGTGCTGCCTGTAGCAAGCTTTAAAACCTCATTTTTAGGCCAATTTATTGGAGGGATGTCACAATTCTTGGGGTTTTGAGCTGCAAATGTAGCACATCCCCTTTCCCTTCCCTTAATGTCCCCAGTGCAGCACCTAAAAGCAAAAGTTGTTCCTCTGCTGGCAAGGAGGGAATGCTCTCAGGTCCTTCTCTTTATTCTTAGTGTTATTATTGTAATTATTATTGTTGTTGTTGTTGTAATTATTATTATCATTCTCTCTGAGGATAGAAGCACTCTGTCAGAGATACATCCTGCCCTTTGCTGGGGAGATTGTTGTCTCTAAAGGTCTTGAGGAGAGACTGGGTCACCCCATGCCCTGTACAAGATGGGGAGAAACTGAGGCACGGAGCCACAGCAGCGTCTACCCCACTCTGAGCCAAAATTTCTCTCTTCCACATGCCTTTCCCTGACTGTGTGAGGTGAGGTTCTCTCAGCAACATCCTAATTCTTTCTGCTGGGCAGCAAAAGCCTTGGTGAAACACAGAGGTGACCACGAGATCCTGTGTGCAGCGGGGTAGGCTGCAAGCTTTGGCAAAGGTTGTCACTTCCAGGGATGCTGCAAAGGTCTCGCCTCCTTCCAGGGATGCTGTAGTGTTCCTCTTCCTCCAGGGATGCTGCAAAGGGCTCCTCCTCCTCCTCCAGGCCGGGTTGTGGTGATGCTCACAAACCAGGCAGCCACCTTCCTGTGAGCAAAAACCAGCCAGTGCATGGAAACCCCGAGCAGAAAGCACTGGGCTGGGGGCTGCAGGGGAAGTGGAGAGAGAGGGGAGGGGAGAGGAAAAAGGGGAAAGGGAAGAGGGGCACATGGCACAGCCAGCAGCCATCTGCCATCTGCTGCTGCCTGTGGAGGTCATGCCTCAAGCAAAGTTAAACCATGTAGGAGCCACAGCAGTTCCTGAGAACAGCAAACCTTTCCTAGATGGAGATGTCCTGTGGTGTTGGATCAGCCATCCCAGTGAGAGAGAGGATGGGTGACCCTTCTGCTGCCAGCCAGGGCACTCAATGCCCACAGTGGTGCCACCACCCACCCTCTCACATGGGCACAGAGGTTGGGAACGCACAGAGCAGAGCCCTGTGAGAAAGGTCTGTTCAAAGGGGAGACTGCACTTCTCCTGGGGATCACATCCTCTCCTGAGAGTCCCCAAGGTTAAAGCCATGGAGAGGGGCCATGCTGGAGCTGCAGATGGCTGGGGTTCTCATGGGCATGTGTGGCTGCAGATGGGGCCGCAGATGGGCCGCTCCAACCTACCTCCCAAAAAATCCAGGCTCAGAAATTCTTCTAATTGCAGTTTTCCTTTCCTTAGCACCCAAAAGGAGGTCAGGCATCCCGAGGCAGCCAGCCTGGGCATGCAGAGGGAGCAGGATCCCAGTTCTTGGCTGCATCTCCTGCGCAGACACCAGCAAGCAGCATTTTCTGCCAACTGAAGCGATGGAAGCAGCGAATAACCCCGGCATGCCCAGGCTCTGCACAGCCCAACTGTCGGCCAGCTGCCTGTTCCTGGGAGGATGCAGTGCCACAGGCAGGGAGCATTTTCTTGCTATAATCAAGAAAAGAAATTGTGCGGATCGGAGCAGCTGAATGGCAGCCAAATCTGCTTCTCGGCGGCTTTTCTACACTCTGTATTCATGTATTTGGCATGAGTAGCTCTGCATTGAGGTAATTCATTAATGCTCAACCAAAAATGTGTTTATGGAAGTCTTGAAATAGTTGGTAGAAGTGTAAGACTTTCCTTCCTAAAAGCCTGGGCTCTCTCTGTGATGGGAACTGAGTATTAAAGCAATGAGTGCTGCTGCAATCAGCTGCCAGGGAAGCGACTGCAGGCGGCGTGTGCCCTGCGCATTCCCGCATGCTCTGATCTCCTTGTGCTGAAGCCTTTCCTGGGATTTAGTGTCCATAAGCACTGTGGGTGGGATTTTCAACAGTTCTGCTCATGCTTGGGGTGTGGGGACCTCACCCCAGGTTTCTCAGAGAGCAGCTTAGGGAGCAAACAGGATGATGTGGCTGGAAGTGCAGTGCCCCGAGCTGATGGTGGGACCAGAGAGTCAGCTGTGCCAGAAGGGGCTGTGGCAGAGCAAAAGCAGGGGAAGGGGAGGCAGGACAGCCTTGGGGAGGCCCAAGGTCTCTGGCCATCACCCAGGAGGTGCAGTGGCTGCAACCATGCGGAGCAAACAGCTTTTTCAGGTTAGCTCTGGGTTTCGCTGCTCGCACAATGGGTATCGCTGTTGTCGTTCCAGTTATAATCCTGTACAAACAAGGCTGACCTCTGGTTATTGAAAAGAGCTGAAAATAAAGACAACTTTCTCTGCTTCCTCAGATGTGGTGTCTGATTGCCAGGCTTGGCCGACGCAGCCTACACCGTGCTCCCAGCTCAGCCCCTGCAGCTGTTGGGGACTTGCAGCACGACTGGCAGCAGGGCAGAGTGGCAGTGAGCACCCAGACAGAGAGCCACTGTGGCCCAGGACACCTTCCCACTGTCCCTGATACCCTTCACTCATCAGAGGGAGCTGACAGCCAAAAAAAAAAGAGCACATGAGCAGAAAATAGCCGAGCTGGGCATTCCCTGGACTGGGAGTGGCACAACTGCCCGCTTTCCCTCACTTGGGTGGGAGTTTGATCCTGGCTGGGGACACTGGGGATTTGTCACCCTTGTACAGGCACATGGCTGCAGCCAGGATGCTCTGACACGGATGCTGAACCCCAGCTGCCTCTCGGCGCTTCCCAGCTCCACCTGACCCACTGAACTATTTGTGCCCGAGGAAACCGGGCGCTGAGCTGGGCCCTGGAGCAAGGGAGGCTCCGGTGAACACAGCATTTCCCAGGAATGACTTCAGCCTCCCAGCAGGGCTCACAAACAGCCCCAGCCCTGAGTCCTTTGCTCTCCAGGAAGTGCCTTTCTTTGGGAAGCCTTTGTTCCAGCAAGGCTGGAGCAGCCCCAGCCCCAGGGGAGCCCACGGGACCTGTGGCACAGGGGCACCTCTCAGGGCACTGAGGGAGCTCCCAGCCTGGGCCGTGCTGCACAGGTCCCCAAAAACTGTGTGAGGAACAGCCCATGGCCACCCCGAGGATCCCCATCTCCTTTGGCAGGTGTCACATCCATCCCACCTGGCTGCACTGCTCCCAGTGGCCTAATGGTAATTATTCACTATAATTAATAACAAATCTCTTCCTATGAAATATCTAATTCATCCAGTTGGACACACAATGGCACTGGCCACACACTGCTGGTAATTGCATGGTGGTTAATCAATTGGTGGTGTGAACACATCGAGAGGCAAGGCTGGTCTGTGTGAGCAAGGGAAGGCAGTGCTGGGCACCAGAGGAGGGTGCAGCACTTGCCCCCAGGCCCAAGGACCCATCCTGCCCCTGCCCCTGCCCTGCACCCTCTGCAAAATGAGGATAAAAAGCAATTTTCCACCGCACCTTGGAGCCTGGGTTCTGCTGTGCCACAGGATCCTGCCAGCACCCACCTTCCCCCTCTGATACCTGGATGCAAATTTTGGGGACAGGTCCCTTAGATTTGGTTGCACAGCCTCAGCCTGGGGCCCCTGCACCAACCCACAGGCAGCAGCAGCAGAAATAACTATCAGGCTCAGCTGGCAACAGGCTCTTCCCTTCTTGCCGTCCCCACCAGCCCCTCTTTGAGCCCTCAGATCCCTGACATCCCTTGGGATGATCCAGGTGATGCCACATCTATTTTTAGCCGGGTGGGAGCTCGGCACTGGACCTGGCTGGGAGGAATAATCGGGAGCGGGCGGGCTGGGGGCGGGGAGGGAAAATGCCTTTGTGCTGGGGAGCAGAGGCGGCCGTCCCGCCACGCTTCCTCTGCTAGGTGTGGTGCTGGGCTGCGCGGGATGCTCGGAAGGGAAGCCAGGGGCCGGAGTGGGGTCAGCCAGCTGCCAGCTCCATGAAACTGGGGAGGGAATGAAAAAAAAAATTAAAAAACACACAACTCCAGAGGCTGTGTGCTGGATTGGAGTCCAGCTTGCCTGATTCCGAGGCCAGCGAGGAGGGCAGTGGGGAGAGCACTCGGCTGGCACGAAGTGGTCCCGGCTCCGCCCAGGGATGCCCAGAGCTTCCTCCCTTCGTGCGGCTGCAGGTGTGGCTGGTGAGGAGCCAGCGGGTCACCAGCACCCCACCTTCCAGCCCTGTGGGCAGCAGGGTGAAAGCAGGGCTTTATCCCCCTCCCGGAAAGGCTGAGCCAGGCACAGACCCTGCAACTTCACACCTGGGTGAGGGGGCTTTCACTCCTGGAGTGAAGCTCTCTGGTGCTGATTGTGAGGAGACCAAGGGAGGAAAAGCAGGGTGGCATTGTCCTTGAAGGCAGGCTCCTCCCGGGCTGGCCTGGGGATATTTTGGGTGTTTTGCACACAGGCGTTTCTGCATCCAGGCATTTTTGTGTGCTTAATATACTGCTCCATCCCCTCGAAGCTCACCTTCACCTCTCTCTGTGCTTTGCCTCCTACAAAACCATGCCACACTCCATGGCTCTTCATCCCATTCCTTTACTTTCCCTATTTGTTTCCTTTTTTGCAATTTTTTTTCCCCCCCCCCCCCCTTTTTTTTCCCTTAATGATTTCCTAATGATGCAGAACCAACAGCAAATGCACTGTAAGACCAGGTTTGCAGACCCAGTGTGAGGCTGGGTTTCATGTGAGTTTGAGGGTCAAAGTGCCTGGCTTTGCTCCATGGTCAGGAGTTCTCAAACAATCCCATTATAACAGGGACAGCAGCACCACCCTGATCTCTGCCCCCTGCGACAGGGAGAGCATCCTGAGCCCAGGCCTGGAGTGGCTGCACAGAGCAAGAATGGATGACATGAAGCTCTACCTCCCCTGGGAAGGGCTTGCCCCAGCTCCTAACATCATTCCAGGGCTAGGAAAATCAGAGCTGCCCTCACTCCCACCCTGCTGCAGCTCATCCTCACCACATCCCAAATGCCAGCTGGTGCCACCAGGTCCAACCCCGGCTCCAGGGCAGCTCTGAGCACACCTGGAGGCCAAGGATTGTGCCAGGGCCATGGAGGAGGCCACAGAGAGGATGTGATCAGGGAAAGCACCACATGCTTGGCTGAAGCCTGGGAGAAGGGGGATGTCCCCACCAGCTGCCCAGATTATCCCAAAGGCTGCTCACTTCACTCCTCAGGCAGCCACAGGTCCCAGCCTGAGAGTCTCCAGATCCCCCACATCCACCTTGCTTCTCCCAGAGCAGGGACAAAGAGCCAAAGCCTGCAGGGGCTCTGCTCTGGATGGCAGCAGGGACTGCTTCTCCACCAAGGCAGTGCTCCAGCTCCCTCTGGATGGGGGAGAGAGGAGAGGAGACTCCTTGCAGCTGTGTGGGCTCTCCTGTGGACTGGTGCTGATTTGCACTTCCAAAATTTTAATAAGAAGCTCCAGAAACGTGAAGGAAATCTCACCCAAAACCTCTGCCGCTCCTGGTTGATGATTGAAGAATAAGTGAGAAACTTTTTTTTTTTTTTTTTTTTTTTTGAGGCCTATGTTTAGGGTTAACAGCAGATCGGCTTGTCCAAATCACTTCCAGACACACAGAAACCATGGCATGCAATACCCCACGGCTGTGCGAGGCTGGAGCTGGGCTCTTGCGCAAGCCAGTGCCCCGAGTTTTCCTAAGGCTGAGGTTCACATTTCAGGCTGGGGTCCAGGGCATGTCCACAGCCAGAGAGGGCCTGGGGGCAGGTACCGGGGCTGGGGCATCTCTTCCTAATCAGCCCGGTTGCCCCGGGGATTTCAGGGGGCAGGCACATTGTGCCAGCCAATCTCCTTGACTGCAAATGGGTCCCGCGGTGTCTCCCAGTGCTGAGGGCAGGAAGGACCTTCAGACCACCTGGGCTGGCCCTTGGCACTGCAAATCCCCTCTGGATGGCAGCCAAGCCAGCGGAGCAGTGACCCGGTGGCACTTTGCTGCTTTGCTGTGGGTGCCCAGCCGTGGCCGCGGCGTGCAGAGATGGCACAGCCGTGCCAGCCCCGGCAGCCCTGCAGGCTGGGTTTAGCCACCATCACCCGGCTGACGCTGAACCCCCATTCCTCAAGAGTCCCTAGAAAACACAATGCTTTTCACGTAAACGGCGCTCAAGGAGCTGTTTCTTTGCCTGACGCTGAAATTCCCACAGAAAATTGCCGGGGAGAGAGGGCTCACCCCTGCCTTCACCCCAGGGCTGCTCCCAGCCCCGGATGGGGAGTGCTGGCCAAAACACACACGCGGAGTCAGCCGTAAGGAAAATAAACGGCGAGCCCTGAACATCCCTGCGCTCCCGCACACAGCCTGGCAGGCGAAGCTGAACGCTGCCCTGCCTCGGCACCGCGGGAGATGGGGGCGAGGGCAGGGCACAGGCAGCAGAAGAAGGGCTTGAAAAGAGGGGGAAAAAAAAAAACATAAAGAAGGCATAAAGAAAGACCAAGAAAAAGAAAGACAAGAGTGACAGAAAGACAGACAGAAAAAAAAAGACATAAAGAAAGACAGAAAGAGAGAGAAAGAGAGAGAGAAAAAAAAGGGAGGAAGAGAGAAAGAGAGAAAGAGAGAAAGAGAAAAAGAGAGAAAGAGAGAAAGAGAGAAAGAGAGAAAGAGAGAAAGAGAGAGAGAGAGGGAGGATAGAAAGAAAGAAAAAGAAAGAAAGAAAGGAAGTAAGTAAGAAAGAGAGAGAAAGAGAGAAAGAGAGAAAGAGAGAAAGAAAGAAAGAAAGAAAGAAAGAAAGAAAGAAAGAAAGAAAGAAAGAAAGAAAGAAAGAAAGAAAGAAAGAAAGAAATGAAAGAAAGAAAGAAATGAAAAAAATAGAAAGAATGAGACAAAAATTTAACAACCCTTCTCCTTGGACAGAAGGGAACGGGGCAGCAGCTTCCACACCGGTCCCAGCTCGGCCCTCCCCGGGTGGCTCTTCCTGCTGGTGCCTGGGGACGCCCCCCTTCCCTCCTCCTCCTCCTCCTCCCCCTCATCTCCTCCTTCTCCTCCTCCCCCTCATCTCCTCCTCCTCTCCTCTCCTCCTCCTCCTCCCCTCGCCCCGCTGATTGGTCCAGCCCGGCTATATTTTGCCCCTTCCAGCCCAGCATCATCCCAAAAGTTTTTTTTTTGGGGGGAAAGGGGGGAAAAACCAAAAAAAGATAGGAAAAAAAAAAAAAAGAAAGAAAGAAAAGAAACCAAAACAAACGCAGACGAGCCCGAGTCCCCCGAAGGCAGGCGAGGGAAGCGAGCTGCGGGCGGCTGCTCGGCGGTGCTGGACCCGGTGGGACGCGGCAGGAATCCCGATTCTCTCTCCGGCACCCGGTCGGGTCGGACACAAAGTGCTGTCTAGCTGGAATGAATATATCTGAGTCTAACTACTGCCGAGAGGAGATATCGCAACCCCGGGGCGACTGTTCATGGGTCACCTCCGCCGTGCCGGCCGCTGAGCCCGGGCTCGCCTTCCCGCGCCCCCCGGGAGCCGCCTCCCCCGCCAGCCGCACGCCCAGCCCCGAGCCCGGCTTCGCCTTCGGCCCCGGCCCCGGCGGCGCGGCCCCCGGCGCGGCCCCCAGCCGCACGCCCAGCCCCGAGCCGGGCTATGGATACAGCCCCCCGGCCGGCCGCCCCGAGGGCAAGGCCGCCGAGGACTCCCGCATCCGCCGGCCCATGAACGCCTTCATGGTCTGGGCGAAGGATGAGCGCAAGCGGCTGGCGCAGCAGAACCCCGACCTGCACAACGCCGTGCTCAGCAAGATGCTGGGTGAGCGGGAGCGGAGCGGGAGGAGGGCTGGGGGCGCGGGGAGGCGGGGTGCGGGGCTGGGGATGCGGGAGTGTGGAGCTAGGGATGCGGGGATGCTGCGTTAGGGGGCTGCGGATGCGGAGGTGCAGGCTGGGGATGCGGGCTGCAGGAGTACAGGGCTGTGGGATGCAGGTTTACAGAGCCAGGGACATGGGGATGTGGGGCTGGGGGTCCAGGCTGCAGGAGTACAGGGCTGTGGGATGGGGAGGATATTGAGCTGAGGAGGCAGGGATGTGGGAGTCCAGGGCTGGGAATACAGCAATCCAGAGGTACAGGTCTGGGGATGTGGGCTGTGAGAGTGCAGGGCTGCAGGATGAGGGGGCACACGGCTCAGAATGATGGGGTACACGGCTGGGGGTGTAGGGATAGGCGGGTTTGGTTCTGATAGTTCAAGGCAGTGGGATGCAGGGCTACAGAGCTGGAGATGTGAACTGCTGAGGTACAGGGATTCAGGGCTGGGAGTGTGGGATAGAGCAGTACGGGGATTTGGGATGTGTGCTGAGTCCAATGCTGTGGGATGCAGACTGCACAGATACAAGGCAGCAGGCTGCAGGATGCAAGAATTTGGGGCTCTGCTAGCCAGGCTTCAAAGGTGCAGGACTGCGGGATGCAGACTGCAAGGATATGGGGTCAGGAGCTGGGGTACAAGCATGAGGTGCTGTGGGATACAGAGCTGAGGGATGTAGGGCTATGGGCTGCAAGGGTAAAGAGCTGCAGGACCCAAGCTTTAGGGATGTGGGGTGAAAGGCTACCAGTTGCAGGCTGTAAGGATGCAGGGCTGCAGGGATGCGAGCTGTAAGGATGCAGGACTCTTGGATGGGACTCTTGGATGCAGGACTCAGGCTGCGGGATGTGGTGTTACAGGATGTGGGAATATGGGGCTGTGGGATGTGAGGATGTGAAGATACAGAGCTGCATGTACACAAGATTCTGGGAAACAGGGTTGCGGGATGCAGAGATCCAGGGCTGAGGGGTACACAGCTGCAGGGATGCAGGATATGGGAATACAGGCTGCAGGATGCGGGATGCACGACTATAGGATGCGGGATGTGGGAACACGGGAAGCAGGATATGGGTAAATGGAGCTGCAGGATGCGGGACTACGGGAAGCAGGATATGGCCAGACAGAGCAGCAGGATGCAGAGACACGGGGCTGCGGGGTGTGGGGATGTGGGATTCAGGATACGGTGCTGTGAGTTTTTGGGACGGGTGATTTGCTCTGCAGAGGTGCAGGCTATGGATGCGACATGCAGTGGTCTGTACTAAGGGACAGTAGGAGGCAGAATCCCCAGCCCTGGCAGAGGGGTTCCCATTCCATGTAGCCCCATTCTCCCACAGCACTGAAGTGCTGGGCACTGCCGGAGCCTCCTTCTGGGACAAGGGAACAGCCTGGCTTGGGAACCCATTCCCCAGCCCTTCCTGCTGCCAGCAGCGAGACCCTGCTCAGGTGTCAAGCCATCTGCAGGAGCCCTTCACCCCTGGGCTGCCTCTCCCTGGGTGCCCCCGTGCCCCGGCCAGTGCCAGGTGGCTGAGCCACTCTCACAGAGCTTCTCTTTCCTCTTCCAGGCCAATCGTGGAAAGCACTGAGCGCCAGCGACAAGCGTCCCTTCGTTGAAGAGGCAGAGCGACTGCGAATCCAGCACCTCCAGGATCACCCCAACTACAAATACCGCCCAAGGAGAAAGAAGCAAGCCAAGAAAATCAAGAGGATGGAACCCAATATCCTCCTGCATAACCTTTCCCAGCCTTGCAGTGACAACTTCAGCATGAGTCACCATGGCGGCAGCCAGCCGGGCCACCCCCAGCCTCCCCCACTTAACCACTTCAGAGAACTCCACTCCATGGGGTCGGATATTGAAAACTATGGCTTGCCAACTCCTGAGATGTCTCCCTTGGATGTCTTGGAACAGACCGAGCCGGCGTTTTTCCCTCCGCACATGCAGGATGACTGCAACATGATGCCCTTTCGCGGCTACCACCACCATCACCAGATGGAGTTTCCCCAGGAGAAGTGCATGGGGCGGGACGTGGCCGTGCCCTACACTCAGACCCCCTCACACTTGGCCGACGCCATGAGGACTCCCCATCCCTCCAGCCTTTACTACAACCAGATGTGCTCAGGAACTCAGAACGGGCTTTCCGCCCACCTGGGCCAGCTGTCTCCCCCGCCTGAAGCCCACCACATGGAGAGCGTGGATCACTTGAACCAAACCGAGCTCTGGACAGACGTTGACCGCAATGAGTTTGACCAGTATTTGAACATGAGCAGGACTCGTCCCGAAGCCTCGGGCCTCCCTTACCATGTCTCCCTGTCCAAAGTGACTCCTAGAAGCATCTCCTGCGAGGAGAGCAGTTTGATATCTGCCCTGTCCGATGCCAGCAGTGCTGTTTACTATAGCCCCTGCATCACCGGTTAGGTTGACCCCACCATCCAATGCGTGCACCAGGAGAGCCCCAACTCTCCTCTAAAAACAAAAAGCCATCCTCCTTTAACCACGAGCTCCATCATATTTAGAGTATCTCATTAAATGCATCGCTTTCTTGTTTGTTCTTTTTTATTTTGATTTTTTTTTTAATTTTTTTAGAGACAGACCGTGCTGAACTCACTGATATACCGTATAACTATATAACACAGATAGACGCCTTTCCCCGCCGTGCTCCCCGCTCCAGCCCTCGGCAGGGCACATCTCCAGCTCCCACCAGCTCCAAGGGGCATTCTCAAGCCAATTCCAGTAAATCCTGCCTGAAACAATCACACCAGGATGAGCCAAATTGTGACCTGTCCCCAGTATTTAACCCAAGGACAGGTGAACTTTTAGGGGGAAAAAGCTTTTAGAAAGACTTTGCCGGGGCTGTTAAAGAGTCGGCGCCCATTAGGGGTGGGCTTTAGGACAGTTTTTACTGTATTCTCAGCAATATATTTTAATTGGGCAACAAAACTATATTTTTACTAAGCATTTTTATATATAAAATGGTATTTAATGTCTTCTGGGGTTTTTTTATTAGACTTTTTAAAAAGAAATCAAGGGATATCCATGAGATCTAAAGCATTTATGTAGCAAAGCTGGATTTAAAGAAAAAAAAAAGGAAGGGAGGAAAAAAGGAGATATTTTGTGAAAAGGGAATGCTAATGTAAATATTGAGGAACAACTGACTGGAATTTTGTACAAAAGAAAAATATGACTGCAAACACTTTTATTGTCTAGAACTGTATGGAGAGCAAACTGTTTTATTCTGGTTAATTATTAAAACATCTTCATATAATTGTTCCCATCTTGTGTGCTTGTTGTGTGAACACATATTTTCCGCAAATACATGTTGTCCCAACCATTTCCAGATTTTTGTATCCGTTGATTAATGTTTTGACAACCTGGCAAATGTATTAATTTCCAAGCTGCCGCCCGCCTGCCCCATCAGCCGCCTCGGGCTCCGCGAGCGCGGCTCGGCTCGGCACGGGACGGTGGCTCGGGATGGGATGGGATGGGATGGGATGGGATGGGATGGGATGGGATGGGATGGGATGGGATTCTGGCGGCGGCCCCACAGCACCGCGCAGTGCCGCCCGGAGATGCTCCCAGCAGGAAAAGCAGCTGTTCTCAGATTAAAATATAATAAAACATGTGATATCCTCCTCCGAAACGAGCCTTGGTGTGGTCATTGTTTTGGCAGGCTGGCAGCACACCGATGCGTGGTCCCCGTGGCTCACCCTGTTTTCCCATGAAACCCCCCAAAAATAGAGCCAGGCTGCTCCAATGCTTTCTCTCCAATCCTCCGAGCTGGAAGAAAATTGGAGCCTTTCCTCCTCCTGGCCTTCATTGGCTGCTTCCCGGCTCCAGCAGCGGCGGATCTTGCCGAGCCATCACCATGCCCAGCCGGATCCTGCTCAGAGCTGCTGGTGCTTTGCTGGAGCTTCATCCCCCTCCTGTGAATCACTGTATGATTTACAGGGAGCTTTTTTGTTCAATTTGAAAAGGAGGAACAACAATCTGTTGCTTAAAACCCGGTGGCATCCGTTCCTTGAGCGCCGAGTGATTTAAACCAGGCTGATATCGCCAAAAAAGGCTGTTTAAAAAAAAAAATTAAAAATTGAATAGAAGAAGAGGTTTTTTTGTTGTTGTTGTTGGCAAAGAATTGCCTTTTAGGGGAAATGGATATTTAACAAATGACATTAATTTTCAAGCTTCTCCTAAATTAAATTCACATTAGTGTTAACAGGACTCAATCCTGACTCACTTTTTTTTGTTGTTGTTGAATGTGCAGCGCTAATAAACGGGACCACTCCGGGGGCTGGCGACGCGTTCCCATGGAACGCCACAAAGGCGCTTCATTGTCTTTCCATATACAGTATGTAAAAAGGGGGAATACATGGAAAAATGACCTCACTACCTACACGGGAGGGCTGGCGGGCGCCCGGCGGGTGCCAGAACCCGCGCTGCAGCAAACAAACACAACACCAAATGAGAAGCATCCTGTGCCGCCGCCGATGACTATGAAAGGAAGCAGCCGGCTATGGGCTCCATCCCGCTCCGCTCCCCGAAGCGGCCTGGGAGGAAGGAGATGAGGGAGGGGGGAGAAGAAGAAAGCCCTGAGTTATTTTCCAGCTCCCAGCTTCCAGGTACCTTCCAGGCATGGATGCGGTCACTTCCTGCGGTTCAAAGCAGCGGTGAGCAGGCCGCTCCTTGCCCAGCTGCCCTGCCGTGCCGGGGAGAGCCGCTGTCCGTCACATCGTGGAGCAAATGTGAAGTCACTTTTCTGCAGCAGAAATTCCCTTCTTTTCCCGTGGTTCAGGCTGTGCCAGCTCACCGTGGTTCTCCAATTGAAGGAGGGTCAATTTAGATTAGATATGAGAAGTCATTAGAATGAGAGTGGTGATGCACTGGCACAGGTTCCTGGAGAAGCTGTGGATGCCTCATTCCTGGAAGTGTCCAAGGCCAGATTGGATTGGGCTTGGAGCAACCTGGTCTAGTGGAAGGTGTCCCTCCCCATGGCAGAGGGTTAGAACTTGATGACCCTTAAGGTTCTCCAACCCAAACCACGCTGTGATTCATGCCCCAGGATGCTGCTGTGGGGCTACAGCAGGCACTGAAAGCTGCAATGGATGGTCATTCCCATCCATAACTGCACCAAGGATACACCACGTTGAAGCCACAGCCACTGTGAGAGCCCCACCTCGCTGGTCAGCCCTACCCCAGGTCACAGGGAAACAAAAGAAAAGGGAGAGAGGAAAAAGCCCTCCATCTCTCCACAGTCACAGCTGCAGCCTCATGGTTTAGCCATGGCCAGGACAGGATTTTTCCCCCTCCAAATCCAGGGTTTGGTGAGACTGGTTGCACAGGGGCTGATCCAGCTCCATCAGGAAAGCAGAGGGTTTAGCTGAACCTGGGAGAGGTGCTGGGTCCTTGGGAAGGGTGCTGGCTCCTTGGTGGGCTTTAACCATAGCATTTATTTATCATATTATTTTTATAATTTTATGTCTTGTTTCATATATATTAGTTCTATGTTTATCTGTATTATTTTAATACACTGGAATTTATTTTTAATTTTTTTATTTTAATATTTTAATATGTTTCAGTATTTTTAAGATGTTATTTTTATATATTTTTAACATATATATTATTTTTATCTTTCCCCTGCCCCTGTCCCCGTACAGCTGCTCAGGGGCCAGGAAACCATCCCCCAGTGTTTTCTTTCACTGCATGCCAATGGCTCAGGTGTGACGTGGGACTGGAAATGGCTGGAGCTGACATAGTTTGAGGATGATTTCACTGCCGTTATGGCTCAGGCTGGGGCTGTTACTGCACAGCCCCTTCCGATTTTTATGACTTAATCTCTCCAAAGCTCAAGGCCGGATGGTTTTGGGCTGGGGAGGAGGAGTGAGGGGCTTTTAGCAGGTCGTTACGGCAGAAATATGGAGAAGGTACTTGACAGGTAAATGGAAAACCTGACAGCCCATCCCGCCGGCTTTCCCAGGATGCAGGGAGAGGGGGAGGCGATGCCAGGTCCTACCTGGGCTTTATGGGCAGGTGGCACCTGCTCCGTGTCCCCTGGGGGTGCAGGGCAGTGGATTCTACCTGTGTGCAATTGTGTGTGCGTCCCAACACATCCGTGTGCAGACCTGCACGGGTGCCAGCATCGGTGTGCATGGGTGTGCAAGCACCCGTGTGCACCTGCACCACTGCAGGCATCCATGCTCACGTCCATCCCTGGTGCATTATCCACGTGTGCAGGCATTTGTGTGTGCACACCCCTGGATATCCGTGTGCCTGCATCTGGGTGGGTTGTGTGTGTGCACGTGTGTGCACCTCTGCGCGTGTGTGCTGCTCCTTTTGGCGCATCTTTGCTGTTGTCCCTTTGCGTGTCTGAGCCTGCTCATGCATCCACGGGTTCCTCCATGTGTGTCCATGCGTGCATCTCCCCGTGGATGTGTCTGTGCACACACATGTAGGTGCATCCGTGTGTGTGTGCATCTCCGTGTAGGCATCCCTCCACGTGCCCGTGTGTTTGTCCGTGTCCATGTGTCCGTGTGTCTGTGTGTCCGTGTGTATGTCCACATGCACACACCCCTCTGTGTGTGTGTGTGTGTGTGTGTGTGTGTGTGTGTGTGTGTGTGTGTGTGTGTGTGTTCTGCTGGAGGTTCACGGATCAGCTTTATAGACGTTCTGGATTTTTTACAGCGTTACGGAGCGCTCGATGACATCACCCACCCAAATATTAAAACCTGATGTGCCAGCCAGCCCAGCCCGGCAGCGTTCAGCTCCGGGCTCGCTGTTCCCAAGGCTGGGGCTGTGGCACAGCCAGGGGCAAACGGGATGCTCAGGGTGGCAAGTGGCAGCTCCTGGGCAGCCCCAGCCATCCCAGCCCAGAGCTCACCGTTGGGGTGGGAACACTGACACAACAGCCTTGATGAAGTCATCCTGGCTGGGATGAACAGGGAATTAGAGCCTCTTGATCCCTGTATTTTGAGTGTTCAGCGTGAGGGCATCTCTGGGAAAAGGAACATGCTACTGATGCTGGTTCCTCACTGTGGCACCAGGCAGCTGCTATAGACCAAGTGATGGGATTTATATTTTCCCCCTCTTCCAGAAAAAAAAAAAAAAAAGATTTATCAAAACCAAACCTGTTTGTGGGAAACAGCTCCAAAACATTTCCTGACTCGAGGAAAAGTTCATTGGAAAAAAAAAAAAAAAGTTTCCAGGAGGCAAAACCTTTGGAGAGGTAACAACATTCTGTGGTGGGAGGTTAACCGAAGGGAAAAGGTTGAAATGCAAAGAAAGGTTTCAAATGTTCCCAGAACAACCTTTCCTGGTCAAGCAGAAGCAAAGTTCCCAAGCCTTCCCCAACTTTCTTCTTTGCATCTCAGTTTGGGAAAGGAAATGTTTGGAAATCTCAGTGCTCCTTGCAGACAGGAAAGGCCCCGTTTCCTCTGCGCCATGCCCAGAGCTGCCGGGCAGCAGGAACACTTGGGTGAGGCTGGGTGCCCGCCCCAGCTCTGCTGCCAGCAGCAGGAATTCTCTGCAGGCAGGGGAGGGCCTGCGGGGAACAGGAGCTGGGGTGTCATAAATATTACAGGTTTTGCAAAAGAAAATAAAAAGAAGCCAGCAAGGAGTCCTTAATGTGCCCTGGAAAATCTGTGCAGCCTGAAACGCTTGAGCACTTTTCTTGCTGTGAAGTTCAGCCTCTACATCCCTCGTGGAGCTTCGGTTGTCTTTCCCCAGCTCCCAGCATTGCCCCCACCAGTCCTCACATCCCTTCCCCTGCCTTAGGGCCACCACAAGCCCCTGGACCCCCAGTCCCCTGCCCCACACCAACATCTGCTCACCCAGCACTGTGCTGGGGCCCCGTGAGCAGGACAGGTCCCTGTGAAGGAGGTAGGTTTGAGCCTCATTGTGTGAGCCATAAGGGACTTTGGGGGCTTCTTCTCCTCGCTGGCTCTGAGCCGACTGAGCCTCACAACATCTGTCAGAACCACTTTGTGCTTCTCCTCTGAGGTGATCTAGCAATGCTCTGAGATTCCAGGAGGCCAAAGGGTCATGGAAAGGTTTGGAGTGTTCTCCAGAGGTCACCTAGGCCAATCCAATCCAACACAAAACAATGCACACAGCACGACCTAACCCAACCCACCCAATCCACCTAATGCAATGCAGCCAAACCCAACCCAGCCCAGCACAACCCGTCATGACCCAACCCAGCCATCCAACCCCAAAGAACCCAGCCCAAACCAACCCAACCAAGCTAACCCATTCTAACCAAACTCAATCCAATGTAACCTGTTCCAAGGACCCAATCAACCTATCCCAACATAACCCAACACAACCCGACCAACCCAGGTGAGCCTACCTAACCCAACACAACCCAACCAGCCTAACTCAACTTCCTACACAAGTTCTAAGACAAGTCTCCCCATCACCTCCCTTTCAGCCGAGCTCAACCCTTCCGGGATATTGCAGCGGTTTTGGTGGGAGCCTCTCCCTCCTCCTGTGCTCGGCAGCCCAGGGAGGTTGATCCCTTCAGGGAACTGAATCACGTCCCCCCCATCATCGTGGGAGCGTCACAGAGTGTCTGAAGCTCGTCAGGAGAGTCAGGCCAGGCTGCGCGGGGCCGTTCTGGGAAGCCATCCAGCCATCCGCTGGAGAGAGGAGTCTGCCTAAAAATGCCTCTGCTGGCTCCTCTCCACACTCCGACCGTCCCATATGGAACAAATGTACATTTTCCATCAATTGTTTGTATTTTGCATTTAAAGAAAGAAGGGGGAGGGAAAGAAAAGCCAGCGAGCAAGCGGGCTATACATATACGCAAAGCATCGGTGACAGCAGATAGGCCCCATTGCGGAGAGGGAGAAACACTGGCCGGCGTTCAAGAGACTCAAACGTATGGTATGAAACAATAAATTTTAAGTGTGTTTTGACATATTTGGTGGTCTCTGCCTCATGCTTAATGAGCATTGGTCCACGTTGCGGGGGAACTGCACAGCTCGGGTGGTTGGCAGGCTGTGCCGGGCGGGGGGTCGGTGGCCAGCGAGGCCGGAGGCAGGCGTTGAGGAGGTCCTGGCATGTGTGTCCCAAGGGAACGGGGCACGGGGATGTGACACCACGGACTGCTCTGGCATGCTCGGAGGAAGGGATGCTGTGGGTAACGCAGGGCCCCGGGGGGACAAGCGGTGATGCCAACTTGCAGGAAGAAGAATCAAGAGGTAGAATTGGGTTAAATTTGGTCAGGAGGGGACACACAACGTGGTGGAAATATCCCAGAGCAGCATCCGTCACCTCTGCATGGCTTGGGCAACCTGTGCTCCCATCTCCAGGCTGGGTCCCAGCCAGGCAGAGCTGCTTTGCCTGCAGGAAGACCGTGGGCTCCCACATCCCATCACCACAGCAAGAAAGCCCGAAGGGATGGGCAAAGCAGCAGGACAAGGGAGCGCAGCTCTCCCGCATCCCGCGCCTCTGTGCCAGGCTGCCCGGCTCCCCCCGTCTGGCAGGGCTTGATCAGAAAGATGGACATGAAAGTGGAGCTTGGCTCTGGTTTCTCTCTCATTCAGAACATTCAAAAACTATTAACTGTGGTGGGGGTAAGCAGGCAGCTGGTTTTAATATCGTGCTCTTCCAATTGTGTTGGGTTTTTTTTTCCCTTGCTTTTCGCGAGCACTTTAAGTGACATGGTTACATGTATTTGATTAAAAAGCTGTAATTCAACGAGTGCATTTTCTTGTACTGTACAAAACGGCTTAAAGACACAGGATTTATTTACGGTGGTCTCCCAGTTTTCCAGCTCTGCCAAAAAACAAGATGACAGTGAGTTCACAGGAGGGAGAGCAGATAGCAGCAGAGGGGGACATGCAATCTCTCCTGGCTTTCCCACTGCGGGGAACACAACTGGGTCATTTCCTCTGCTGTAAGGTCAGCCCACTGCCACCAGCCTGGTTCTTGGGGCCATCCACTGGTCCCAAAAGCAGTTCCTTTTGGTGTCCCCAGGACTGGGTCTCAGCTTACAGGAGCTGGCAGAGGTGACAGCTAGGAGGGGACAGCTAGGTTTGTCCAAACTGGCCCCTATCCTGCCTGCAGCAAGATGCTGCAGGACACAACTGGAGGCAGGAGGGAGAGATTTTTTCCAACCATGCCCGTCCCCTGCCCGTGCAGAGATGCTGCCAGCACTGAGGAGCTCGTCCCAATCCAGCAGCTCTATTTCCTAAGGAGGAAAAAGCTTTTATGAGATCCCAGCAAGGAGCCATGGCCTGATGCTGCCGAGAGCCCTGGATCATCTCCCGTTAACCCCAACATCTCCCATGGCACAGCCACAGACTGGAGCCGTGCTCACTCACACCTTTTCAGCTTCTCTGCTTCCAAAATGATGAATTTCAACCCCAAAAGACAGGTGTGGAGATGAATAAAGAGCATGAGGCTGCTCTGCGACCCCTCAAACACCAAAATTACCATATCCCTCCGCTCCACTGGCCACCAGGGGCTGTGCCACGGTCCCTGCACTCCATCACATCCCTGGGCTTTTAGCATTCCTCTGGCCTGCAAAGGAGGCGTGTGCCTGTGCCTGTGTGTGCACTGCTGACCCCACAATCCCACTCCACCCAGCACAGCCTCACCTTTCTCACCCAGATGTATAGTAAAAATTTGCAATAAAAATAAATCCAGAAATGCTTGCACCTCACCTGCCTCAAAGTCCCTGATGTGCAGCCCCGGGGACATGGACACTGACCCCAGCATCACTCAGGACCACCCTGGGAAATCCCGGCCTCCCCCAGCCCTGCCTGGGGGGCCGGAGCCTGCCTGGCTGCTGGCCATGCCGAGCCGAGCCGTGTCTCTTCCTCAGCTCTCTCCTGCCCAGGGATCACCTGCAGTTCAGTTGATTTATGAACGGAGAATTTTTCGAGCTCTGTTTCCTTTTCATTGTTGTTTCAGTTGCTGCGCTCGCTTCCGCCTGCCTTTGAATAACTCCTGCCACGCTGTGAGCGGTGAGAAAGGCACCGAGTAAACACTCACACTCAGCCCAGGAGCAGGGGCAGGAGCCCTGAAAACAGGGGGACAGGGCTGCCCATTGGCTGGTCCTGCCTGCAGCAGGAGGTTGCTGAGCTGCGAGTGAGCAGAGCTCCAACATGGATCTCTCTTGTCTCAAAGCTGCAGTTTGGGATGGGGTGGCCACATCCTAACCTCCTGCCCCGTGACACAGCTCCTGGGAGGTGGCAGTCCCGTGGGGATGCTGCTCTCCCTTGCTGTGGCTGGGGAGGAGAGGGTTGTGCTGAATGGTTTGACAGGAGGGACCCTAAAATGCGATTTCTGGGGGGATGATTCATTGCCCCACAGAGGGCAGGGTCCCCCCCACCCAGGGCTGTGCTCCACTCAGCTTCAATCCTGTCCTCATGCCCAGCTGAAGAAGGGGCTCCCACTGCGGTACAGAGACGATGCTCTCTGGGGAGCTTGGGTTGATTTACAGCAAAGCCCTTGGGAAAAAGAAAAGAAAAAAAGAAAATCAGGAAGGAAAATGAAAGAAACCCCATCCGCAATCTCAGCTCAGCCCAGGACCCGCGTCCCCGCTGCTGCCACCTGCCATCCGCCTTCCCCCTGCCGGGCCGCGAGGAGCCCCCATCCCGGGCGATGGGCAGCTGCCCGTGCCGAGCTGCGCCCATTGTCCTGCCCTTCCTCCCCGCGCCCCTCGCCCCCCGCCGCCGCCCCGGGGCCGGGGGGAAAACAGGAAGCGCTCCCCAGCACGCTGCTGCGGAAATGAGACAAGCGGGCTGGAGCGGCGGCGAGGACGGCGGGAGGAAGCGGACGGGATATTTGGAACTGGCGGCGAATTCTTGGGCTTATCTCTGCTCCGCAGAGGCCCAGGAGTCCTTACAAAACAGCGCCCAGCTGGAGCGAGGCCCGCGGCTGGGGACGCGTCCTCGTCCCCAGCGCCACCCCTGGTGCCCGGCTGGGCGGCGGGGCGCTGGTGGCAGGGAGGGGACGCGCGTCCAGTGCGCTGGGTGGCACCTGAGTCCCATCAGTGGTCACAGAAGGGACCTGACGCCCCGCCGCAGTGTGGGGATGGGCAGCCCCCGGGCTGAGTGGCGCCCAGGTCGGATGTCCCATCCTTGCGAGGGAATTTGGGGACGAGGGCACTCCCCAGCATCCCTCAAGCCTGTCTAAAAATCCGGCTGTTTTATGAGCCCCCAGGCACGAGCTCCCCCTTTCCCAAGGGAAACCATTCCCTGTCCTGCCCACAATCTGCACTGGGACGCTTTCAGCCCATCACCTTCCCTTCCATACCCGCGAGCACCAGCGGCAGGGCTGGGATGTGGATGCTGGTCCCCTGCCTGCCCCGCCTGCCCTGCCCACGAAGGGTTACAGCCAGCCCGGGTTGCTCCGATTTCACCCTTCCATCTGCTGCTGGCCTTTTTGGTGGGTTTGAATTATTTTTCATAACAATGCTGTGATACTTTATATTCGGCACACCCCAGCTGGGGAATAGAAAGCGGGTCCGGGCTGGGAGCACCCGACCCAAAGGCAAAGGTCTCTGCAGTGCTTCCTAAAAGCTGGAAGCTGCCTGCTGCGGGCATGGGAGAGGGACCGGGGTGGTGCCATCCTCCCGGGGAGCTGGGGCTGCTGCCAGCACCCAGGGCTCCCCACTTGGGCTTTGGTGGGGTCAATCCTTCGTTTATAATTGGTGGTGAAAATTAAACAGGAGCCCTGCAGCGGGCAGGGGAAGGCAGCGGGAGCAGCCCAGGGACAGCGCTGGGAGCGGCTCGAGGTGGGTGTCACCTTCCTGCAGTGTCCCTAACCTGGTGGGGACCCTGGCCGAGGGCCCCCGGCGCGGCGGCTGCAAGGAGGCGCCTTTGGAGCGGTGGCGGTGGGGCGATGCCTGCGGACGGGACCCGCCGAGGAGGGAGGAAGGCTGCCGCGGCCAGTGGAGCCAAATTTGGTGACTGGAGGGGGCGGGGGGGGGGCGCAGGGTGTGACGGGTCACCCTGGCAGAGGCTGAGACTCCTCCTCTGCGGGGAGGAGGACAAAGGATGGAAGCGGCTGCCCCGTTGCAACACATCCCCGGCGAGCACAATGGAAATGCCATCCTCCGTCTTGTGAAACAGGAACCTCATATGATCTCGCAGAAGGCTTGGGGACACTCTTGTAGGTCTGAGCGTGACGCTCCCCGGGCTCCTTTCTCTGCCCGCAGGGGGATAGGGAGAGCGGGGAGTCCCCCAGAGCATCCCTGCCCTGGTGAGGACCCAACTGTCACCGCTGTCCCCTGCGGCACGCTGTACCCGCTGGCAGGCGAAGGTGATGCCCTGCCACTCACCCTGGGGCCAAAACACCCCCAGGTTCCCCCCCAGCCCCACCAAAACACCGTCCTATGTTTCCCCCACGGCCCTGCCGAGCATCCCCCTCCTGCTCTCCTCGAGGACTCCTAAATAAACTTCGTTCTCCCTTTATGTTCTTGACCCCAGATTTAATTAGACCCCCATTTCCTGCCTATATGAAAAATCACTTCCCCGAGCAGGTGGCTGCGATACCGCGGGGGCTGTTGTTGTTTTCTTTGGGGCGGGGGGAAGGTGGTAAACGGGGGGGGAAGAGTTTGTTGTTTATTTTTATATTTACAAAGCGCAGCTTTTTCCTGGTGCCGGGCATCGGAAGAGTGGCAGGATGTGACCTTCATCCATCTCCCCCTCGCTCACACAATGCGGCCCCGAGCACCGCGGGCCGTCGCCGGCTTTGTCCCCCCGCGGGCGGCGGGCACCTCCCGCGCCGCCCCGCCGGCACCTGGCGCCCGCCGGCACCGCTGCCCCCCAGCTGGGCCCCGCCGCTCACACCGGGAGAAAAAGGAAAATAGAAAAAAAAAAAAGAATCAGAAAAAAAAAAAAAAAAATAATAGCAAGGTTGCCGGTTTCCTCTCTGGAAAACAAGCTGGAGCTGAGCGGGGCAGCAGCGTGGGAAGGAGGGAGAGAGGGGTCCCCTTGAGCCCCTGGGGAGCCTCCCCTTCTTGGGGAGTGGCCTGGGCACGCTGCCTCCTCCTTCACTCCGTGTGTGGGGCAAAGCAGCATTTTTCAGCCAGGCCTGGGGCAAGTGAGCCCTGTTCTCCCGTGCGGGGGTCAAACACACCTTTGGCCCCGTCCAGACGCAGTCCTGGCATAATCCGGGGCGGAAGGCAAGGAGGGGATGCAGAAAACATCTGGTTCCCTCACCCTGACATCGTGGGGAGCCCCCAGCAGGCAAGAGCCCACCCAAGCCCCAGCAGAGACTCGCAGAACGGGAGCTGCTCTCTGTCCCCATCCCTCGGAGCATCCCGATCCCTGCAGGCTCCAGCTGCCGGGATCTCTGCGGGAGCTGATCCCAGCAGAGCCACAGAGGTGCGGAGCTGGCAGTGCCCGGCCTCCCTGTGCCCAGGGCGGGAGGGATGAAGACATAATGGAGTGCGCTCTCCTTGTTTTCCTCCTTCCCACGAAGCACCACGGTCCCTCAGCCTCTCGGTGTGGGGAGGGACCCGCTCTGGGCCCGGCCGCACTCGCTCGTGCAGATCAGAGCCTGTGGTGATAAAGCTGCGGGGACAAACCTCTGATGTGACCCCAAACCAGCGCTGGCATCCACCAGTGGTACTTGCTGGTGGCAAAGGAATTGCTGCAGGGTTTTACAGGGACAAGGGGTCTGTCACCCCAGAGCATCTTTCCCAGAGGGTCCCTCAGCATGGCTGAGCTCCACTTGGAGCTGCACAGCTCTGTCCAGGGGGCTTGAACAGGGGCTGGCACAGCCAATGTGACCCCCCCAGTACCCAGTACTGAACACTGCCAGCTGGCACAGGGCTGGCATGTCCCAACCTCCTGGTCACAGCCTGGATCCTGGAGCAGGGGTAGTGCAAGAGCATGGCATGGCACAGCATGGAATGACACAGCACAGCACAGAACAGCATGGCACAGCATGGAATGGTGTGGCACAGCTTGGTATGGCATGACACAGCACAGTATGGAGTGGTGTGGCATGGGAAGCATGGCACAGCATGGCACAGCATGGCACAGCTTGGTACAGTTTGGCACAGCGTGGCACAGTTTTGCACAGCATGGCACATCACCAGGGCTGTCCTTGCTCTCACAGAAACGCCAGCACCTCAGTCTCACCCTGGCCAAGCATCCAGCAGCAGAAAGGAGGGCTCATTAATTTCTCTTTTAATTCCCCAGCATCCCCCATCCCACTACCTGGTCAGTGCCCTGCTCAGGACCCCAGGCAGGAGCAGGTGCAGTCCCAATGGGGTACAGCACCCAGCAGCCCAGAACAGAGCACCCTAAAACCCACTGGACCCCCACCAGCACCCAGGGAGCCCCCCTGGTGTGCTGGGCAGGGGGTGCCCACCTGGGCACAGGGCTGGGTGTGCTCGCACAGCGCTGGCCAGCGCTCTTGGTTATCCTTACATTTGGCATCAGTTGCTTCCATTGGGCTCCATAGGGGAGGGAGAGAGAAAAGGAAAACTCAGCTCAGGGCGATTTAATAAGTTCAGTGTTACGAGCTGGGGAAAAGCTGTGGAACACACAAGTGGTAACGCAGGATTAATCTTTCCTTTAGTCTTGGGAATTATGTTTTCATTAATCCTAATTTTTCCAGATGTTTCACTCCTTATACCATGTTCTTCAAAGCCTCTGTGGCTGCAAATTCTAATGAAGCCATGAGAACATTTTAAAGAGAAAGATTCAAAGCTTGAATTGCTTCCTTTTTTTTTTTTTCCTCGGGTTTTTCTTTTTCTTTTTTTTTCCCTCCCTCTTTTCCCCCCGGTTGGGCTGTCGGGGAGTGCATGCGTGTGCGGTCCCAGCGCCTCCACATGTTGTGTTACACAATGTGCTAACAAGATGGAGAAGGCCACTCGGACCGCGTGATGCCGGGGTGACGTCTGTTGGGCTTTGTGTCCCCCCTACCCGGCAGGACCCGGCTGCGAGGGGCTGGGGAGGAGGGGGCTGGCCCCCAGCCCGCCGCCTGACAGCCGGCACCGGGGCCCGCGGGGTCACAGCTGCTCCGGGGCTCCCAAAGCATTCCCGGTGATCGCTCCCGGCTCCTTCGGGCAGCAGGAGGGTGCTTGTTGTGGCACCTCCGGAGGGGATGGAACAGAGTCGGGGCTGCGCGGGTAGCTCGGCTTTGTGGCGGGGTCTTTAGGGAACGGGGAATTTTGGGGTGCTCCAGGCTGGAGGGAGCTGGGGTTAAAGAGTGATGCCAAGGTCAGGGGTGTTGTCGGCAGTTTCTTCCCATCACACGGCGCTGCCCTGCAGGGATGAGCTTGGAGTTCCTGCTCCCCCCTGCCCAGCAGCCATCTGGGTGCCAGTGCGTCGCCGCTGGGTGATGGGAGCACCCAGCCCCTTCACTGCCACAGCAGCATTCCCGAGCCTTGCTCCCCTTCAGGCTTCCCTCTGCATCCATCCTCAGCCCGGCACAGCCGCAGGATCCGGCCGCCACCGCCCGGTGTCCCCTCCTCGCCGGGAGCCCTCGTCTGACGCAGGAGGTCAGGCAGGACGATCGTAACCATCCTGCCGGTCTCCAGCACCCGGGATTCAGATCCATGTACTTATATGGCCTGCAGAACGCGGTGGGAGCACGACCAACGTCTGGAAATCCAGATATGACTAGATCCCTTCATTAGTAATTTCTTGTACATGACTTTCTAGACCATGGGGATTTGTTAAATTTGCAGGAGTGTTTCTCACAGTGCCATGGACTGGCTGCTGCCAGCATATATTGGCTCGGATCTGTCAGATCCTGTTGCCTTATATGACCCTCGGTTAATTCAGCTTTTCTTTGTATCCAGCCCTCAGCGGGGAACTCCTCCAGCAGTCCCAGCGTGGATCCTGCTAAAATGGTTCCCCAGTCCTCCTGCCATAAAACAACTGCCCCCCCCCAGTGAAAGGGGGATGTGGGGGGTGGAATTCAATGCTCCCCTCCCTCCCTGCTGCCCAGGCCCTCGCCAGATGCTTCCTCCATCCCTTGTCCTTTGGTGCCAAGAGAAAACTCGGCGTGCCTGAAAACGCCACTGGAGGGATTTGACCTTCTCCCCACAGGGACCGTGGCATCCCAGAGGTGCACCCTGCACTGTGGGGTTAATCATTCGCTGCCTTCAGAGGTGCTCCAGGGCTTGGGGGGGACTTTCACCTTCCCAGTGACCTCTTGGAATTCTGACCTTCTTTTATGGGTGCCATAAAGGTTATTTTTTAATCTGCAACCTAGCAGGGTTTCCCCCCTCTCAGCTGCGGGGTCTTTGGTCTGGGGAGTACTTGGGCATCACTGCTTTTTGTGCCTCATCTGGTTTGGGAAGTGGAAAGGCTGATGGGATGGCCTTTTTCCAAGGGAAAGAAATTGTGGTACCCAACAGCTCATCGAAGGAATGTGGTGTTGGTTGGCCCTGTGGATGTGGCAGAGCTGAGGGTGCTGCTGTTGGGGATGTGAGGTGCTGTGGGTCACAGGGAATCCCAGAAGCCCAGAGACACATCCCAAATCCCCAGGTGCTGCCAGAGCAAGACTTCCAAGTGGAAAAAGATCGTGTGTCCAAGGACATCCTGCAGACTCTGCAACTCCCTATTGCCCACTGGCTGAGCCGTGCCACCCCCTCAAGCATCCCCTCCCCAGGCACTGAGCCCAGCCCTGCACAGGAGCTTCCCCCTGTGTCCCCAGCATCTCCTGACCCAGCAGAGTCCAGTGAGGGACCCCGACCTCCTGGTGCCCCGCAGAGATGATGGCCAGATCCAGGAGAGCATTTACATCTCAAACTTCCCAAATTGCTCTTTGTCCTCTCCAGCAGATCTGGCAGTGCTGGGATGCTGCAGAAGGATGCTTCCCTCCAGCATCTTCCTCCTCCTCCTTGCAGGAGGCACTGAGCCATAACCTTGAAGTCTTCCAAGCACTGTGTTTCTTAAAAGACCTGATCCATAGCTTTTCCTTTTAGCATTTGATTTAACCACACCTTAAAAAAGCTGCATACCAAAGCAGGAAGAGGAAGGCTGAGATGCTGTGGGGAGAAGGAGAGGAGCAAGAGGGCAGCACCCACCTCTAGCCACACTGAGGGAAGCCCAAACTCTGCTGACCCAGAGCCAAAATGCTTCCTCGGCTCTGTAAGAGCAGCCCAGCTCCTCCATCAGGAGCACAACCTGCTCCAAGCATCTCCCTGGGCTTGTACATCACATGCAAAGGGACACAGGCAAGGAGCTGGGGGCTGAAATCCCCTTACTTTAACCATTTTTATACCAGCAACCAGGGGAGGCTTTGCCTGCACCCTTTGTCCTTCATGCCACTGCCTGGTGGAGCTGGGAGCTGGCAGCAGCCATGGGAGGTGGGTTGGGCTGTGCCCCTGTGCAGGCAGAGGCAGGAGCAACAGGAGCATCCTGCCTATTCACCCCATCCCGTGCCATCCCATCCCATGCCATGCCATGCCATCCCATCCCAACCCATCACCATCCCATCCCATCCCATCCCATTCCATCCCAACCCATCCCCAGCCTCCTCAGGGACAGCAAAGATCCAAATGGCACCGTGAAGACCCCAGCCCCACATTTCCTTGGGTGAGGGATCCCCATGGGAGCATCCACCACCATCAGCAGCACCAGCCATGCAGCAGGGACATGTTAGGGGCAGACAAAGCATCCCAACTCTCATCCCAAAACCCCCAGTGCTCCCACCACCCCTCAGTTGCTGTTGGCCATGGCTTGGGCGCAACGCAGCCCCATCTCACCCATCAAAGGCATTGCCTTCAAAGCACCACCTCCTCCTCTCTGTTGCCCCCATTTCCAGCATCTTTGGGTTGAAAAATGGCCGGGGAGGGTTTGGCAGAGGAGCCTCGTGCAGATTATTCAACAATTGTTTCCCATTTTGCGCCCTCGCCTGCCTCATCCTTCAGTAACAATGACGAAGAGCGGCGCGGAGCCAGCGCCCGCGGCAGGGGTGTTGAGATCAGGGACAGCACAAAAATATCTCCTCTCTGGAACAAATATTTACCAACCCTTCTGCCTTTTGTTCTTGTGGTTCTCATATATTTTTTTTTAATTTCTTTTTTTCCAGACATTCACTGGCAAAATGTCACACTAAGCAGCAACCCAGAAACTTCGGGGTAGCAGCTTGGCTGCTCTGAGCTTTGTTTTTCTCGCGCGCTAATTGTTAATGAACATCCAGCCATTTAAGCCAATGCAAACCTGTGAGAAAACGATCTTTGCAGCCCTGGCTTTATGAGGCTGTGCAAAATCCAAGTGGTGGATAAGGAAAACGTGCATCATCCCACAGAATGGGGTGGTGGCAAGTGCCAGAGCCAACCTGGAGTGGAACGTGGCAGAGCCAGAGCGGGAGCTGGCGTTGTCTGAGCTGCCAGCATCACTCCCGGGCTGCAGCAGGGAGGTCCCCATTCCCGGATGGGGATAAGTTCAATGGGGGTGAGTGCCATGGCACCCCCATCCCTGGCCAGCTCCTCACCAAAGTCCTTCTCCCTCGTCTGCCCCACCACAGGTTTTCCTTGTTTCCCTTCAAAATCATAATGCCTCTCATGTCCACTTTTATGGCGGCCAAACAAGAACATGTGGTTATTGTATGGGTGTTGTGTTTAAAGAAAGGAGGGGCAAACCCCTCCTCTTCTGGAACATAAACTTAGATCTTTGGTTAATAATTAACCGTGGCCATAAAATCCCAGATGCAGGAGCAAGCAGAGCGCACCCCAGCAGCGCTGCTGGGCTGTCACCTCACACCAGTGCCCTGCTGACCACTGACCACCATCCCCTCCTGTCCACTCCAGGATGGCTGTGCCATCCTCTGCCAATCCCCGTCGCCTCCTGCCCCTCTTCCTGGGGCTTTTCCAGGGCGCCCTGCTCCTCTTCTTTGCCCTCTTCGTCACCTATGATGAGCCCTCGGCGCAGGCAGAGGATACCAGCTTGGTGACCAACCAGGTCTACAGCACCTTCCCCTTCTTCCAGGACATCCAGGTGATGCTGGTGGTGGGTCTGGGACTCCTGCTGACTTTCCTGCCCCGCTATGGGTTCAGTGCCCTCACCCACAACTTCCTCCTGCTCAACTTCTCCGTGCAGTGGGCGCTGGTGCTGCAGGGCCTGCTCCACCACTTCCACCATGGCCAGATCCACCTGGACCTCCACAAACTCCTCATCTCTGAGTTTGCTGCTGTGACAGTGCTCATCTCTGTGGGGGCCATCCTGGGGAGGGCCAGCCCCTGCCAGCTGCTCATCATGGCCACCTGTGAGATCCCCATCTACCTCGCCAGTGAGTGGGTCATTGTCACCTGTCTGGGCGTCCTGGATGTGGGTGGCACCATCACGATCCACGTCTTCTCCTGCTATTTCGGCCTTGGCGTGTCCAAGGCTCTGTTCAGGGCAACGCAGCAGCCACCGCACCCCAAGGAGACCCCAACAACCAGCTCTGACCTCGTGTCCCTGGTGGGGACACTCATCCTCTGGGTTTTCTGGCCCAGCTTCGTGGCTGTCCTCTGCCAACCGGGCGATGCCCAGCACCGCGCCATCCTAAACACCCTCCTGGCCATGAGTGCCGGCGCCATCACCACCGTGGTGGCCTCCAGCCTGCTGGAGAGGGACGGCAAGCTCAGCCCCGGCCACCTGCAGAACGGCAGCCTGGCCGGCGGGGTGGCCATTGGCGTGGTGGCCGACATGGCCATGCCACCAGTGGCCGCTCTCGCCCTGGGCAGCCTCTCAGCCGCGGTGTGTGTCCTGGGCTTCAGGCTCCTCACCCCGCTCCTGGCCAGGAAACTCACCCTCCACGACCAGTGCGGCATCCACAACCTCCACGGCTTGCCCGGCATCCTGGGCGCCGCAGCCAGCGTCGCGGCCGTCCTGGCGGCACCCAAGGACACCTCCGGGTCCCATCCCTCCCAGCTGTCCCCCGCTGGGGGCAATGCCAGCGAGGCGGCGGAGGGACAGCGGGGGGACCGCGGGGCGGGCGGGCAGGCGCTGTGCCAGGCGGCGGGGCTGGCGGTGGCCGTCGGTGCCTCGCTGCTCGCCGGGCTGCTCACCGGGGCCGCCCTCCGGCTGCCCTGCCTGGCCCGGCCGCCCGAGCGGCTCTGCTTCGATGACTCGCTGTATTTTAAGATCCACGATCAGCCTGAGAGCCCGGGGCCAGACGGCAGCGCTGAGGAAGGAGCCCTGGCTCTGAAGGAGCAGGTTTAGGCGGTGGCGTTCGTGCAGCAGCAGGGAGGGCCAGGGAATGTTACCGGCAGGGTCAGCAGGCAGGAGATGTTGCCTGCTCTCACTCCTGCCCCATGCCTGGGGCCAGCTGTCGAGGATGCCGGCATAGCTGGGTCAGCACCGCAGCACTGGTCACCTCTCTGTCCTCCTGCCCTGCAGCTGCAACCCCCCTCCCTTGTCCTAGGGGCTCCCAGCATCCATTCACTCCCGGCAGCAGCCAGACAAACGACCTGCTCAGGGTGTCTCCCCCAGGATGGTTAATAGTCCCCGAGGAGCCCAGACGGCGGCTCTGCAGGGCACTGCCTTCGGCTGCCTCACTCCAAGCCAGCGGCATCACCCTCAGTGCTCACCCCGGCCCTCAGCTCCCGATTCCCCTGCCCACAACGGGCAGCACCTGGAGGAGGCTGCCAGCTCAGGCCACAGCTACAGGAGAGGAACTCAGCATCCACTGCCCGGAACGTGGAACTGCAGCAGCAGGGAGATGGTCCCAAGCAAGGGACTTTACAGCGACCTGATAACCTGAGCTGGGCAATTCACCCTCCAGGAGAGTTTACCAAGGGAAGCGCCAACCCTTTTTACTACTGGTGCAGCAACGAGGATGCAGCCCAAGCACGGCGAGGAGCCTCGGAGAGAGCCAGGATGCAGGAGGCACCCGCAGCCCACAGCACCCTCATCCCACCCCGAAGCTGGAGCTGGGAAAGCTGCGCCAGCATCCCAGGAAGAGCAGCGGCCCCATCCCATCCCACCACGGGCAGCGAGCCGCTTCCACCCCGCGGAGGACAAAGCCTGCGGTCCATGGCTGGCATGCGGCAAGCTGGGAGCGCGGGGCCGCATCCTGCCCGGAGAGCGAAGGCTGTGATTCACATCCCCCCCGCCGCGATCACCGCTGCCCTGCGCCCCCACGGATCCCGCTGCTGCCGAGACAATGCGGGCGATGCTCGCGGGCTCCCGAGGGGGTCGAGGCCACCGAGCCCCCCAGCGCTGGCTGCAGGAGTGGGGGGCTGTCGGCGAGGTTGGGGGTCCCCAGCCCTGAGCGGGTGGGAGAGGGGCTGGATCCCTTCCACCCGGTGCAGCCCCAGGCGGAGCCAACACCAAGAGGGAGAGAGGCTGGGGAATTCGCCCTCCAATAATCACAAACAGGCTTGGGGGGCCGGGCGTGTTTGGTTAATTGTTAGAATAAAATATTGCCGAGCTCTGACAAAGAAATCCTGCCCCGCAGCCCGGCGCGGCCGAACAATGGGCCCCGGCGCAGGATGCTGCGGGCTGAGCAGTGGGGCCAGGGGCCTTGGGGGCGGGAGGCAGCTCGGTTCCCCCTTCCCCAAACGAGCCCCAGAAGCCCCTCATCCTCTCGGCAGCTCGGTGTGGATGTGCCCCATGAGAGCGTGGAGCCATGGGAGCGGGGACCGGCCCTGCCCCTCAGTGCCTGGCTCTCGCTGGATGCCGGGAGCCGCCGGGACCGGGGCCCGCCCGGGGAGCCGCGATCCCATCGGGGCCGGATCGGCAGCGCCAGCCCCCGTGAGAGCCCTCGCTCCCGCTGAGCCCGGCAGCCCAGGCCCGTGGCTGCCCCTGCAGCGAGGCCTGCCGGCTCCGACGGCAGCTCCGGCACGGGAGGAGGGACACGGGGAGGAGGGACACGGGCAGGAGGGACACGGGGTCAGCGGCACCGGGGCTCGGACACCCTGTCCCGGAGCAGCCGTGGAGGGGAGCCACATGCACAGGCGTTTACACACCTGTAATCACACACACGTGTGTGCACAGCCCCGCACACACCCACAACACCCCAGGCGTGTGCCCAGACACACATGCACACACACAGAGACATAGGTACACACCTGCGTGTGATGCACACACACGTGTACACACCTGCATGTGAAGCACGGACACAGATGCACACACACATCTGTGCACCCACTCACACCCACACGCAGGCACAGCCCCGAGGCTGCGAACCTCTTGCTGTCGGAGACACTGGAGCAGCCGCTTTCCAGCATCTCCCGGCCCTTCCCGGCGAGGATGAGGACGCAGGCTCCCGCTGAGCAGCCCGCGGCACCCAGTAGGGGAGCGAGCAATGGGGGCGCAGGGAGGGGAGCACACCCGGAGCCGGGCCTGGGCACACCCCGCCTCCCGGCTGGCATGTCCTGGCACGGGCACCCCGGCACGCCGCGGCACAATCTGGTCGGCAGATGCTCCAAAAACCAGCAAGAGGCCCAAGAAATGATGGGGGGGTGGGGGTCAGTGCTTTCCCACTGCCCACAGGGGCTTTGGGCACCCGGTGACCCACAGCCAGAGGTGCTGGGACCCACCTGGGTCATGGCACAGCTCCATCAGTCCCGGCCGTCCCTCCTCCCCGAGACCCACTGTGCTGTTCTGCCTCTGGGTGTGCTGCCCAGAGCTCCCCGCTCCTCCAAACCAGTCTCTCTCCAAAGGATGGAGCAGTTAGATATTTTGCAGAGCCTCCAGCGTTTATCACACTGTAAATCTGGGCTTTCAGCAGCTTCACGAAGCTGCAGGGAGATGGGAGAGAACAAAACGCTGCTCTGCTCCATCAGACACAGCCTGCGTGTGCCAGGGCTGCCAGGGCTCGGGCCCCCAGCCCCGCTGCAGAGGGAGCGAGGATTGAAGCAGAGGGCTTATGTGGGCAAGGGTCCCCCGGAGCCAAGAGCCGAGCTGGCACCCCAAGATGGTGATGGCTCGGGGACAGCTGCTTTTCGGTGGGACAGTGGTGGTGGCGAGGGCTGAAACGTGCCTCTGTGGAACCACAGCAGCCCCTGTCCCCCAGGCATGGTTCCTCAGTGTGGAGCCCTGGGAAAGCTTCCCACGCACAGTTCCTGGGCACAGTACCCCGGTGTGGACCCACAGTACAGCACCTGGGCATTGCACCCCTGTACCCCACTCTGAGCCCCCATCACCGTCCCCCAGAACAGCGCCTCCCTCACTGGGCTCTGCTGCTGCCTCTGAGCATCCCCCAAGCCGGGCTGGGATGCAGCCCACTGGCCCTGGCACGGAGCACCGGCCCCCATCCTCGCCCCTATCCCTGTCCCCGCAGCCACTCCACCAACCCCCATCTCCCAGCGGGACCCTGCTGTGATTGCAAAACAAGCGGGGAGGGGAGGAAGCCGGGATTGTGCTGCTCGCACAGTGCTCGGATGCAGCTGGCAGAGCGAGCCGGCGGCGCAGGGCACGAGGCGGGGCTGCGGGCACGGCCAGGAGCCCCCAGCCCCGGCGTCCCCTCCGCTCCAGCACCCGTGTGCAGCCTTTGCCACATCCCTGCAGGGGCTTGCACAAGGGCACACAGGGACCCCGGGCGAGGCAGGGGCCGGCTGGGCCCTGAGCTGCTGCCAAGTGCCTGGCACAGCACAGGGGGACCGGGGGGGCCGTGGCAGAGGCTGGAGCCACATCAGAGCGGCCCCCCCGGAGCAGCCGGGAGCGCGCGGTGCTGCCCTCGAAGGAAATGCGCTCACTCCCATGTGCTGCACACTTGGGTTCGCCTCGCTGCTATTTTTATTTGACTTTTCAGGGCCTGTTTCCTTTTTCCGGCTGTTTTTGCTGTGATTCCACCATCGCAACGACCTCGTTTTTCCCCCTCCCTCCCTGTTGCTTCTTCCTTCACTCTTTCCTTCCTTTCCATGCACTCGTTCCCACTGCCACACCAGGTTCCCAGCAGCAGCTGCCTGTGAGGGAAGGGCAGTAAAGGGAGGTGGTTTTTGCTCTGGTTTATCTGGGAAGGTGCTGACAGGTCACGAAGGGGGGACTTTGCTCCAGCCTTGATAAAGAGAGAGGCTGGGAGTCACCCTGTCCCAAGCCACCATCCCGATCCTGTTGGTGCATGAGCTGTCAGGTCCTGCCGTGGCCCCCAGCCTCACCCATGGGATATCAAGGGTCAATAGGGCTATTTTGGGATGCTAGTGGTTTGTGGACCGTGGTTGGGATAAGGGAGGAGGAATAAGAAAAAAATCCTAGGAACTGAACCAGTGCAAAACCTCCTGTGGGGGCAGCAGAAAGGGCAGTGCTGGCTCCCGAGGAGGAGGATGGAGCTGAGAGGAAGGAGCCCAGGCGTTATGGGGCCAGCCGGGGAGGAGCATGGCTCCGGGAGACCTCTGGCATTGGGATGTGCTGAGTTGTGGCTCCCTGGATGGCCCCTGGCGCCAGCCTGCCCCGTGCCAGGCAGAGAGCATCTTCCAGGGACCCCGCAAGAGCAGCATTCCCAGGCTGCAGCCCCTGCTCTGACCCCCGAACCCGGGTCCCTGTCCTGCCCCATCAAATCAACCAGCCCTGCCTGCACCCTGCTACACCCCAGGGGCTCTGCTGTGCCCGGGGCAGGGAGGGCTCTCGCCCACCCATCCACCCCTGGTCATGAAGCCCTTCCAGCTCCTCCCAGCCCAACTCCCAGAGGCAGGGCGTGGGCAAGGACCCCTGAGCATCCCTTGCTCTTCCCTCCCCGAATCCCCTAGTTTGAAGCCCAGAAACCCCCAGGGAAAGCCGCCCCCACCTCCTCCAGGGGATGGGGGGTACCCCACTCACTGCAGCGCTCGCTGCCCCCCCGGGCACAGCCCTGCCCGGGCCGGGAGCGGTGGCCGAGCTCAGCGGGGCCGAGGGCCGGCGATGCTGGGGTGGCCATGGGAACACTCGGCGCGGGCAGTGCCCGGCTCCGCTCCGCACGCACAGCCCGCTGCTGCCATCTCGTGTCCTGCACAGCCCCGCAGGGCTGGGAGAGCAGCCACGCGGCGGAGACCGGCTGGGGAAACTGAGGCAGGGGCACGCTGCAGGCCCTCCTGGCTGTTGCTCCAGGGGAAATGTCCTTCCAAAAAAGCAGCTCCTGGTTTCCATCGCCCCGCACCAGGGATGCGGATAGAGGGAGCAGAGGCAGGATGGGCAGGATGCCACTGTGCCCTCCACTGCTGAGGGCTTCTGCCTGGGCTTCCACGGGCCCGGCCCCATGGCCAGAGCCAGCACTGTACCAGATCCGTCCAGGGCACAAGAGCCTCTGGATCACCAGATTAAGCACCCAAAGTACTTCCAGGGAAGGAGAGGTTTTATTTCTGGCTTCCCAGAGGCTGTTTGCAACCCAACAAAGCAGTGGAGGCCACAGGCAGGGTGCTGGCAGAGCACAGTGACAAGGGAGGATGCTCTTCACTTCACCTCACCCCACACCCCACCATTCCCTCCCTGCTGGGGCACCCACAGTGCCAAGCACCCCGTTCCCTCCACAGTGCTGCCTGTCACCGAGGCTGAGCCTTGGCCTCAAGCCCCCACACTGCCTGGCATTTTTGGATATCATAACCGCCCAGGCTTCCCCAGGTACCCAGAGATGAACCTTTACTTCCCTGTCCCCTGTGGGTGCCCGGCTGCTCTGCACATCCCAGCAGTGCCTCAGGGACACCTGTCCCCGTGCACAGCCCTAATAACCTCAGAGCCTTGCAGGTGCACTGTGGCCTCACCTCCAGCAGAGCCCCCAGGGCAGAGCCATGGCCCCACATGTCCTCGTTCTGCCCCAAAACACACCCATTGTCCTCAAGAGAGCAGCAGGTGCTGCAGGGCCAGGAGCAACTAAGAATCCACACCTCGCCTTCTCTTTTTGGTTTTTTCCCTTCTTCTTCCCAGTGTTCCTGGTGCTCCAGGTGTCAGCCACAGCCATCCCACAGCAAACCAGCCTGCCAGCCCCAGCCAGGAGTGCTGGACGGGGTGCCTGGGCACCGCTTGGAGCAGGAGGATGAATTCAGCTGGGGCACCTGCTGGCAGCAGCCCCTCTGCCCTCAAGGCTGACTTTGTCCCAGGTTCCCAAACAAGGCAGAGGCAGCCCCGGGGCTGGAGCAGCGCATCCCCGCGGCGTGCGGCGCGGGCGTCCCTACGAGTCCCAGGATGTTTGGCGGGGAGCGTGCAGGGCATTGAGCTTCTCCCAGCATGTCGCCAGCCTCTCCGCCTTCCTGCCGATCTCCCGCAGCTGCTTCCTCCTGCGGCCGGCGGCTCCGTGCCGCGGCGGGGCCGGGGCGCTGCGCGGTGGGCTCTGCGGTCCGTGCGCCGAGGGAGGGGGCAGAAACCCCCCCCACATCACACGGACATTAGTCAGGGGACAAAAGGCACCACACACACGGCTGAGGTGGCCAAACTGCCTATGGCCATGGCAAGGACACGGTCTCAGTTCCCCAAGAGGTCCCAAATGTGGCTGTCCCTGACTGAGCTGGCGGCGTGCACCCCGCAGCACGCCCACGGACACCAGATGAGATCTCCGGAGCAGCAGCAGCTCCATCCCACACCAGCAGACCCCAGGCAGGGTTGTCCCCAGCCAATGTCCCCAGCAGTGGCAGGGAGGACAGTCCCAGCCCTGGGCCAGGGTCAGGCAGAGCTGGGAGCTGGCACTCTGCTGCCCTTGGTTTTCCCTGCTGGTGCTGCCATAGGGATCCTCCTGGATGGGGATTCCCCAGCAGAGCCTCAGAGACGCCAGAGGGACCCAGACCAGCCCTTAGGGGAGAAATTCCAATTCTTGCCTCTGAGCACTCAGGAGCAAGAGCAGGACAGGGTGAATGCACCCACAGGGTGAGCACCCCACCAGGACAAGGCCCTGTGCTCCCCTCAGCCATGGCACATGTGGAAAAACCCACTTGGGAGCCAGTGGTGAAACCCCACCAGCCTGGCCACAACTGAACCTCCCTCCTCTGGTTCTTCTGAAGCTCCCGGGGATGGATGTGCAATCAGCATTCCCCAGCTCCCAGAGTGAAGCAGGCAGAGCCTGGAGACTCCTCATGGGCAGCCAGGAGAGCACAAACAAGGCAAGCTCTGCCCACAGCCCTGGGAACTGGGAGCCACTGACATGGCTGGGAAGTAGAGGGCTTCCTACCTTGCTGATTTTCCTGCAGTTCTCCCGGAGCACAAAGTTGGTGTTCCTGGCCACCCTCCAGACCGCCAGCTCCTCGGGGCCCTGCAGGGTGCCGGCCCCCACCTCCCGCAGGGACATGCTGATGTTGTAGATGGACAACAGGATCTTCTGGTCCTGCAGAGGAGAAGCACAGGGCCCCGGGCAGGGAGAGAGGCTCCGTGGCTCCCTGGGGGCTCAGCCCACGCCATGCCCCAGCCCCGGGTCCCTCCGTGCTCACCTTGTCCGAACGACAAGCGGGCCCGGCCCTCCCGCTCCTGTGCACCGAGCCAGTCAGGTTCCTCTGGAGAAATAAAGCAAGAAGATCCAGCAGCTCGCAGGATCAGTGCCTCCCACTTGGACAAGGATCCCCCATTTAAGCACAACCCTTCCCCA
The DNA here is from genome assembly GCF_015832195.1 of Motacilla alba alba. Classification (NCBI taxonomy): domain Eukaryota; kingdom Metazoa; phylum Chordata; class Aves; order Passeriformes; family Motacillidae; genus Motacilla; species Motacilla alba. The sequence goes on along the minus strand of NC_052035.1, from coordinate 8,828,846 downwards.
ACACTGCTGGCAAAGCAGCCAGCTCCATATTAAGCTTCCCTGCCCACATCCCTCATCGGGGTGCATCCAGCCCAGCAGCATTCCCAGGGCAGGGCTGGCCCCAGGCAGAGCCCTGCCTCGGCTCACCAGGTTCTGGATCTCATGGAAGATGACGGCGCGGTACTGCCGCAGGATTTTGGCGATGCTGCACCTCCTGCCTCTGCTCAGCACGGCCACCAGCAGGAGCAGCAGAACAGCACAGGAGAGCACCCGGGGGAAAATCTGCCAGGGAAGGGCTCACAGTCAGCTGGGGATGAAGGAATGTCCTGGGCTCTGCCTTCAACCCCTAGGCAGAAGCTCCATTGGACCTGTACCTGAAGATGCAACACGTGATGGAGGAGCCTCAGCTGCCTCCTCTCCCAAAGAACATCCTCCCAGATGAGCCATCTCTCCTTGGGGCAAAGCCCTTCAGAAACTGCTCCAGCCTGAGCCCAGCCCGGCAGCGCTGCCCATGGCACACACAGAGCTCCCTCTGATGCCAGCAGGTGGGTTCTTGGCACAGAGCTATGCCAGGGGCCTGCGTCAGTCTGTGGGGCTCATCCCTGAGCTCTCTGCCCCAACATGGTTCCACTAGATCCCCATTTCATGCCTTTTCAAGACCAGAGAACCTCAAGTGCCAAAACCCAAGGAGAGCAGAGAGGGAGCTGCTGGGCTCCTTGGAGAGGAGCTGGAGGCAGGAGCTGCCCGGAACTCACCAGCATCACCCATACCTCAGCTCAAACGAATCCAAATACCCTCAAAAGGATGCTCCCACACCTCTGCTGCATGGACGGAACTAATACAGCCTTTTTTCCAGCTTTCCCGCAGCTCAGGCTCATCCCAGGCTTGGGGGCCCTCACCACAAGCAGCACAAGCATCTGCTCTCACCAGGACATCCCAGCTGCTGCTGAGCTCCTGGCTCCAAACCTCCAACAGCCCCGTGCTGGCCCCTGCAGAGCGGGGAACCCCAAGTGGTGACACCTGAGCTGGCAGAGGGGCACAGGAGGGGTTGGATGGGCCCTCCGAGGCAGGGATGAATCCCACGGCTTTGAAGAAAAGCCAGCACAAGCTCAAGTGACCAGGACTGGGGATATTTGAGCAGCCCAGCAGCAGCAGAGTGAGGATGGGGAGCTCAAAATTTGTTCCAGGAAAGGAACCCAACAGCTCAGCACGTCTCCACATTCTTAGCGATGGCACAGCCCTGGGGCCCCATCCTGGCATTTCTATCATTTCACATTTTCAGGAAAAGTCCCCCCAAACACAACCCCCTCCCAAACAACCTTCATGCTGCAGGTGTCAGGTCTGGGCAGGTAGAAAGCAGCTCAGCTCCTTCCAACTATGCAACCCCTGTGCTGCAGCCAAAGCGAGGGGGAAGGGGCCACAGCTCTGCCTGCAGCCTGTCCCTGCTGCTCCCCACCTCAGCTCAGAGGTCACTGCTTTCCCCAGCACCTCTGCACTTGCTCTTCTGCTCCAAGAAGCCAGAAGGAATCATTTCCCTCACTGAATTCCAAGCCCAGGCACACTCCATCTGTTCTCTTTGGTGGGAACCTGGGGGTTTTGTAAAATCCACACCTGCTCTGTGCTCCCTACTCAATCCTGAGCTGGACCTGGCTCCAAAAGGGTGAGGAAACTTTTTCCCATCCTCTTGCAGCTAAATGGGAGTGATGGAGGCTTAACTTAGCACAGTTCTGGGAACACATGGACACAACCATCACCTTGGAGCACGTGCAAAGAGAGCAGCAAACACAGGTATAACCAGCAGAAATCCCACTGGGCTCTTCAGCATCCCCCATCACCACACACTTTTCAGCAGAGCTGAGCTCTGTTTGGGAGCTGTGAAGGGCAGGGAAGAGCCTCCTTGTGCTGCTGGCTTTGCTCCCTGCAAACTACTGAGAGATCTTGCCCCAGAGGTGATTAAGCAGAGAGCCGAGGGTATAATCAAAGGAGAGCACTGCTTCCATGAGGACACCCTGACCAAAGTCTAAGGGTTGCTCTCCAGAGGTCTCCTCTGCCAGGAAGGCAAGGCTGTGCAATTCTACCATGAAAATGGGAATGACTTCCCTGAAGTGGTTTATTAAACAACTGGGACCCAGTTTCAGGAGAAAGCACACCATTTCCAGCATTCCAAGACAGCCAAGCCTGAGCTCAGTGCTCAGCCCAGAAGGAAGTGCAGAGTAGTCCAGGGAACAGCCAGGGCAGGAGGTTAGCAGGTGCTGTAGGTGCTTCACCCCACCATGGGAAGCAGGAAACCAGCAGTGACAAGAGAGGGATGCAGGGAGACTGAGGTGGCAAATCCTGCTCCTGACTTCTCCCCTTCAGGATGAAGGAGAATAAGTTCAGCAGCTGATTTAGGGTTATTCCTTCTGCCTTCACCCCCATCCCACAGCAGCAAGCTACAGGCAGGTGGCACATCCCTTCCTAGGGGAGAGCTGGCAGTGAAGGAGCAGCCTTGGGAAGCGCAGGACAGGCACAGCTAATCTCATCCTCACTCTAATCCTCCAGCAAATACAAGGAGATAAGGGGAATCACCACTGTTGATAGAGCAGCTCCTGCTGGCACTCCTGCCAGCCAGCAAGGGGCAATTCCTGCCGCCAGCCTGGGAACCCCACCGGGGTCACCAGGTCCTTCCAGCCACCCAGCCATTGTCTCCCCGAGTCCCTCCTACCCAAAGGGACTCTGTCACCACCCAGAGCCCCAAGGCAGGGACAGACCCTCCGTTCCCCACCTCAGGACCAGCCAGACCCAAGCCCCATCCCAGTGAGGTCTAAGCCTCATCCCAGACACAGCAGCCTGATCCCATCTGGACCAGCTTCTCCGGCCAGACCCGAGCCCCTTCCTCACGGAATCCCAGCTCTGTCCCATCGCAACCCCTCTAAGGATCCAAGTCCCATTTGGACCCAGCCCAGCCCCATTCCAGCTGCTCCAAACCCTTTCCCAAGTGGTCTGGCCCCATCCCGACCAGTCCGAGCCTCTCTCCCGGACGGTCCAAGCCTCATTCCAGGAGAACCGGTCACCTCCCGACAGGTCCCAAGCCCCACCGCGGGCGCTGCGAGTCCCACGCCGGCCGAGCCGACCCCATCCCGGCAGCGCGGCGGGCTCCGCTCTATCGGCGGGCTCCAGGGAGGGGTGTCCCGGAGAAGAGGAAGGGGGTGCCGGGGACAAGGGGGTGTCCCGGAGAAGAGGAAGGGGGTGCCGGGGACAAGAGGGTGTCCCGGCGCACTCACCATGGAGCCCCGCGGGCGCGGCCCCTGCGGCGGTCCCGGGGAGCCCGGTCCGGCCCCGTCCCGCTGCGCCGGGGCCCGCGGTTTGAACTTGGCTCCACGGTGGGAGGGGACGGGCCCGGCCGCCGCGGGGGGGACGGGACACGGCACCGCCGCCGGCCCAGCCCCGGCCCCGCGGGGGAGGCCGCCCGGCCCCCCCGGCCGCACGGAGGAGCGGTGGTGCCCGGGATGCGGGGCAGGGTGGGACAGGGTCCCTCTGGCCCGGAGGGGCCGGCAGGGCAGCAGCCCCTGCTCGCAGCCACCCGGGGATTCCAACCCACGCGTGTTCCTAGCCCCGAGCCGCACGCTCTGCTGCAAACCCCGGCAGTTTCGATTTCTGTTGGCGTGGGGCGATTCTTTCGCTCCGCATTCACAGTGGGAGAACACTGACAACGGCACCAACCCATGGCAAAAGTGACTGTCCAGGGTGAGACCCCCAAAATACCAACACCAGGAGTGCCCTCGTGGTTCCAACCAAAGCCCTCTCCTCCATCCCCCTCTGGATTTTGTACCTCACCCCCAGCCCGGGCACAGAAATTGCCCTGACTCAATTTGTATCAATTTTGGGAAAAACTGAACTGAATGCAACAAGGCTCCGCCGAGGAGCTGAATGTGGGTGATTGAGTAAGAAATAGAACAAATGGTGAATAATCCAGCTCTGCTCAGCTTGGTGAGAACGTCCCTCCCCAGGAAATGGGACCCACAGCACACTGCAGCATTCCACTGGGACAGGACCCATATAACTTCTTTATTGAGCTCTATATATAGCGAAAATTCATGGGTGCCATAATCCATTTAGAAACCACCAAGACATCTACAAACATTAAAAGTCTCTAAGATTGATGGTCCCTTTTAAGTCAGAAAAAATAATCTCCAAGCTAAGGAATGTAGCCCGAAGGAAAGGGAAGCTGCAGGTACCAGGAGCAGGTGGCCAAAGGAGCCTGATCTTGTGAGAAGGTGGCACAGTGTCCAGCAAAGGGTCCCTTCCTTGGGGCTTCCACATCCCAGAAGTTCCTTGCAAGATGTGGTGGTGCCACCTAAGCAAGGGGCAGGGGTTGCATGAGGATCCCACCAGTGGGTTGCACCTGTGTTATCTAGCTAAAGGGATACGCTCCCAACACAAGTCAGGAATCTTCCCAGCAGGAAAAGCCACATCACTGCAATTCCCACTTCCTTTTCCCATTCTGCAGCTACCAACACCACAGCAGCACTGGGCAGAGGGATTTATGCACCACAAGCAGCCAGCTTTCCCCAGCACATCACTATACTAGGAATCAGAATGCCACATTCCTTGCCTGGAAAAGCAGGATATAGCCCCCATGGGAGCACAAGAGGCTGAAGGACAGCACACATTGAAAACTTTTAAACTTGTTTTTCTCCTGCAGTTTCTGCCTCAGTCTTGAATCCTTGTCCAGCCAAGTTCCCTTGCCACGTCTAATGCCTACCCTCCCCTTTGAACATCATCTCCATTCCCTTTCCCAAACTCTTCCACTCTCTTCCAGCAATGGCACAAAATCCCTAAGCAAGAGCCTCCCAACTCCCAAGGCCTCTCACTCACCTTTGGGAAACTACAATTCCATGGGGCATCTGTGATCTACACCCTTTCATCAGCTGCTCCAGAGAATGCACAAGAGTTTCCATTAGGAGCCCAAAGAAACAAAGGCTTTTGCTTCCAGACCAACCGGGTAGCAAAAGCCTTTCTGCTCCAGCATTAGAAGATCCGTTTTTGGCTTCTCACCCGTTTTGGCAAGAGGCTGTAGCCCAGCTTGGTGCAGCCACCACGGGCAGGCACCTTCCCAGAGTGGTGGGAGCCTGATAAGTCCAAAGGTTTCTGCTATCAGACCCCCTCTTCCCAGTCAGAATCACACTCAAAGACAACAGAAGGAAACAAAAAACAAGAAGCTGTATTTTATACATATTCTCCAACGAGTAATAAGGGAGTTTCTCCTCCAACTAAATACATGGGATAAAGCACATCCACAGACAGACCTGGATACAGCTGCTATAGCCTCAGGTGTAAG